>NC_057798.1:730519297-730791961 GCF_018294505.1 Triticum aestivum | reverse complement strand
TATAGTGGTCTTATACTATAAAATGGTTCCTATCTATATCCTCTTGTCACCGAGCTAATGAACTTTGCCCGCATAAAATTTATACAGGTGTATTCGCACCAGAATCCGTGTGCACGGACTTAACCACATGGCAGAAATCTTTTGGTAAAAGGCATGGTAAGCAGAATCAACTTCTGATGTTCAACAAGAGAAATGGTGAGAACCAACTTGGCAGAGGTAAAACTTGTTTCTTCCTTCATTGCTTCCTCCTATAAGCGTCCTCTTCTATTATACCGCCAGTACTAATTCAAACAAACTGAAGTGAACTATCTTGATATAAGTCTGCATCTTTTTATACGAGTTCTAATCAAGTTTACGGGAAAGGCTGGGATAAACATCGCGCCAAAAAAAGGCTCACGCCCCGCTTTATATATAAAGCAATGATCATGCAAACCAAGCCATACAATATGAACCAGCAATACACACGCAGAAGGCTAGATACAAGGGTGTTAAGGACAACTACACAACCCCGAAAACTCGAACACACTACACGAGGAAGCAACTTGGAGACGTCGAAGCTCTCAACCGTGAATGAGTGACCGCGAAGAGATGAAGTCGTGCACGACGAGCCGGGTACTTCAAGGGCACGCCATCAAGAAGGGCAAGACATTGGAGCGCTGCCACCGCCTGATCCAAGGATCAAGGTTTCCCTCGAAGCAACATGAAGGACGAAGAGTAGCCACGACAACGCCTTCAACAAGGAAATGACGCCCATAGCTGCCGCCGCTGTCGTCCTGGCAGAGCCAAAGCAGGCTTCCACCTCGGCAAGCACTTCTCCTTCAAAACATAATATGACAGGCTACGGCCGTCGCGCCAACGCTACCGACCACCGGACTCTGGCTACCACGCCGCCTACATGGCCATGTCACCAAGTCAACGCCCGAGCCGCGAGCTCCGCCCCTAAGCACCGCCGCTCCCACCACCAAGGTCGCCGCCCCGGCATCCATGGCTCCAACTCCACCCTCGCCCCACGCTTGCAACCAAGATGACAATAGAGACAGGCGGGAAGGCACCACCTTCCCAACCCCAAGACAACTCCCAAGACCACACTCACCCCCGGTCTAGCCAGCTCTAGCCTCCACCACCCCACCTTGCTCCTCCGGGCAAAGGAGAGCTCCCCGATAGCGCACCGCCACTAGACAGGAGGCAAGGATGACATCAAGGTACCCCTGCCGACAAAACATCCCTCAACAATGGGCGAAATTGGAAAAGTCCGGCCCTTTGGGCACCCTTCACACGCCTATCTTGGGGATGGAGCGGACCCAGTCTCAGATCGATGCCGCCACCGAAGACCATGCCATCCACCACCGTTACATCTGTGGTGAGCAGTAGGTGCCGCAACTCCCTCGATGAGGGCGGCCACGAAGGCAGCAGCAGCCTCGCCGTGCCCAGATCTAGGTTGCCAGCCTCGGCCGCCGCAGCCCCGCCCCCGCCACGTACCTGCGCTCCTCGACGCCGCCGGCTCCTGACCGACACCCACTAAGATCTGTCACCGCATCACGCCGCCAATGCACGCAGATCGGGCGAGGTCCGCTGTGCTGCCACCACCAACCACGAGGTTGGGAGAGCTGGGAGCTTTCGGGTGAAATTATTGTAGACACGGTAAATGTGAGAGTTTGAACCATAACCAAGTAGGAAACCTTCATGACACTTAGGAGCAAATTTAGAACGATGATGCTTATCAAGAATGTAGCACTTTGAGCCGAATACTCGAAAGTATCCAACTTGGGGTTTGTTACCGGTGAGGAGCTCGTATGCCATCTTGCCGAGTAGCTTGTGAAGATACAAGCGATTTGTTGCATGACAAGCTGTCTCAACCGCTTCTGCCCAAAAGTGCTTTGGCATCTTGTACTCATCAAGCATCATTCTTGCCATTTCGATGAGCGTCCGATTCTTCCTCTCAACAACTCCATTTTGTTGAGGTGTGTATGTAGCCGAGAACTCATGTGAAATCCCTTCTTCGTCAAGAAAGGTGTCCACATTTGCATTCTTGAACTCCGTTCCATTGTCGCTGCGAACCTTCTTGATCTTCACTTCAAACTGATTTTGGGCCTTCCTAGCGAAGTTTTTGAAGATCTTTTGGACCTGCGATTTATCATCAAGAAAGAGCACCCACGTAAATCTTGAAAAATCATCAACTATAACTAGACCAAAAGAATTTCCACCGAGACTTTTGTAGGCGTTAGGACCAAAATGATCCATGTGAAGTAGCTCGAGTGCCCTCCTTGTGGTCATGATGTTCTTCACGGGATGCCTTCCTCCAACCTGTTTACCTGCTTGACAAGCGCTGCAAAGTCTATCCTTATCAAATATGACATCGTTAATGCCAAGGATATGATTTCCTTTAATAAGCTTGTCAAGGTTTCGCATGCCAACATGACCTAATCGTCTATGCCATAACTAACCTTTAGAGGATTTAGCAATAAAGCAAGTTCTAGGTTGAGCCTTTTTAGTGAAATCAACAATGTAAAGATCTCCTCTACGTATACTGATAAAGACCATTTTATGATTATCTCTACGAAACACTTGGCAATCTACTTCAATAAATAGGACATTGAAACCGAAATCAGCAAGTCTAGATACTGAAAGTAAGTTGTAGCCAAGAGATTCAACGAGCATAACATTTTGTATGGAGCTATCATGTGATATGGCCACCTTACCGAGGCCAACCACCTTACCCTTTGAGTTGTCACCGAAAGTGACATACTTTTGAGGACCATCGTTTTTAGCAAGCTCACGAAAGATATCTTTATCTCCGGTCATGTGATCGGTACACCCACTATCAAGAACACATTCCTTTCCTCCTGCCATATATACCCAAAGATTTGCCATAAGACCAAAGTGTCTCATTGCATCATCAAGATCAAAGTCACTATCATCATCCTCGTCATAGTATCCATGTTCAACATTGTCATGTGGTGGATCAAATCCTAGAGAGGGTGATTCGTTAGAGTGAGTTTGACAATGATCTTCTTTATGAATTTTAATATCTTCGGAAATAATATCGCTAATGATTCCAACATTTCCTTTGGCACGCATAAGATTTGTAAGTTCAAATAGATAATCACCAAACATAGGATCATTGGAATTCATCTTACTCAATGCAATAGACTTATGGAGAATTTCATCTATATTTTTCAAGGAATAGTCAGGAAATCGTTTCTTAAGAAATTTCCATATAGTATAGGCACACTCAAGAGTAGGCAAGTTTCCAATCAAGTTTCTAGGCAAGCCTCTAGTGATAAGATTAACAATTCTAAGATTTCTGATCATGTCAATGGACTCATCAAGGGTGGGATGCATAGGATCAACATGAGGTGCACAAGGGCTAGCAATGTACTTGTTCAAATGATATTGATTGAAAATCACAAGCATCTCATTTTTCCACTCATGAAAATACTCTCCATCAAGTATAGGTACTCTATGTCTAAGACTCCCCAAAGTAGACTCATCCATCTTCCTCCAATAGTGATTAAACCAAAGCAATCGAGACCTGGCTCTGATACCAATTGAAAGGATCGAGAAGAGGTGTCTAGAGGGGGGTGATTAGACACTAAGTGCCAAAAGTTGCAGTTTTTAATTTCTTTAAGTTTAAGTGGAGTTTTGGCATAAGTTTAACAATCACAATACATCTCAAGCAAGCATGCAAAGAGTATATGAGCAGCAGAAAGTAAAGCATGCAACTTGCAAAAATGTAAAGGGATGGGATTGGAGTGTGCAAACGCAATTGGAGACACAGATGTTTTTGTCGTGGTTCCGATAGGTGGTGCTATCATACATCCATGTTGATGGAGACTTCAACCCACGAAGGGTAACGGCTGCGCGAGTCCACGGAGGGCTCCACCCTAGAAGGGTCCACAACGAAGCAACCTTGTCTATCCCACCATGGCCGTCGCCCATGAAGGACTTGCCTCACTAGCGGTAGATCTTCATGAAGTAGGCGATCTCCTTGCCCTTACAAACTCCTTGGTTCAACTCCACAATCTTGTCGGAGGCTCCCAAGTGACACCTAGCCAATCTAGGAGACACCACTCTCCAAGAAGTAACAAATGGTGTGTTGATGATGAACTCCTTGCTCTTGTGCTTCAAATGATAGTCTCCCAAAACTCAACTCTCTCTCACAGGATTTGGATTTGGTGGAAAGAAGATTTGAGTGGAAAGCAACTTGGGGAAGGCTAGAGATCAAGATTCGTATGTAGGAATGGAATATCTTGGCCTCAACACAAGTGTAGGTGGTTCTCTCTCAGAAAATGTAAGTTGGAAGTGTAGGTTCGTCATGATGGCTCTCTCCACGAATGAAGAGGAGGTTGAGGGGTATATATAGCCTCCACACAAAATCTAACCGTTACACACAACTTGCCAATCTCGGTGGGACCGAATTGTGAAACTCGGTCGGACCGATTCAAAAAATCTAGTGACCGTTAGGGTTTTCGGTGGGACCGACATGCAACTCAGTAGGACCGATATGGTTAGGGTTAGGGCATAACGTAATCTCGGTGAGACCGACTACACAAACTCGGTGAGACCGACTACACAAAGTTGGTGAGACCGATTTTGGTAATAAGCTAACCAGAGAGTTGGTCAGGTAAACCCAGTGGGACCGGTTCGCTCATTTCAGTGAGACCGAAATGTTACGAAAGGGAAATAGAGAGTTTACATTGCAATCTCAGTGGGATCGATTACACAAACTTGGTGGGACCGACTTTGGTAATGGACATACATACAGAGATTACAATCCCATCTCGGTGAGACCGAGATCCCTATCGGTGAGACCGATTTGCCTAGGGTTTGTGGCAGTGGCTATGACATCTGAACTAGGTGGCGCCGGATAGAAAGAATCGGTGGGGTCGAGTTTGACTTTTGGGTTTAGGTCATATGTGGATGTGAGAAAGTAGTTGAGGGCTTTGGAGCATATCACTAAGCACTTTGAGCAAGGACCTCATTAAGCAACACCTCATCCCTCCTTGATAGTATTGGCTTTTCCTATAGACTCAATGTGATCTTGGATCACTAAAATATAAAATGTAGAGTCTTGAGCTTTGAGCTTGAGCCAATCCTTTGTCCTTAGCATCTTGAAGGGGTTCCACATCATCTAGTTCATGCCACTTTATTGTTTAACTTATCTGCAACATGCTAGGTAAAAGTGTTAGTCCAACAAAAGATATGTGACATAAATTACCAAAATCACCCAGGGAGCACTTGTGCTTTCATCAACCATTCACCTAACATCAATCATATCATATTCAACAATTATAATTTTTTACTAAAGACATGAGCTAGGTTCATCTTCAAATGAGTTAACCAATCCTTTCAATCCATCATATCACATTAACCAATCATATTCAACCATTCAACTAACATCAATCATATCATATTCAATAAATGTAAAAAGAATACTATAAACATTAACTAGGTTCACCTTCAAACTAGGTTCATCTTCAAACCATGTTCATCTTCAAACTAGTTAACCAATCATATTCAACCACATCACCACATCAATCTGAAAGCACATGTTATCTCCCAGAGGGGGGTGAATGGGAGATTTTTAGAAATTCGTCAAACTTTGAAGAATTTGACGAAGATCAGAGTGAAGAAATAGAGATGCAAGGAAAACTAAGGCATCATAGAATTAGAATAGATGCAATCAGGATAAGTAGGAGTGAAAAACATGCAATCATACAATCATACAAGCATGAAGAATATGAACTGAGGAAATAAAAGGTAGCATGACGAAATTCTTCAGTTCAAATTCGTCAGAGCATAGATCACAAATTCTTCAGCGGCGGAATAATGTAGGAGAGGGTTGAGGAATTTTAAACCGGTAGGCTTGGTGAAGACAGTGCAATTTGGGAAACCAATTCCAATTGCTGCATCAACTATACGTCTAGTTGAGATGGCTGAGTCGCAACTCAGAGGACACACAGTCCTCACCGTATTTCTCTTGAGCTAAGGTCACTTAGTCCTCGCCCAATCACTCATGGTAAGTCTTCAAGGTAGACTTCCAAAACCTTCACAGACTTATTCACGGACACACCACAATGACTCCTGGTGTACTATAACTTGATGCCTAACCGTTTGGAAGAATGACAGTCTTCAAAGGTAACGTGTGTCGGATCACACAAATCAATCTCTTCATTGATGCTCAATCACTTTGGCTCTGGGTTTTTCCTCACTTAGGATTCTCTCAAAGTCGTCAGAGGATGGGTTGCTCTCACAAGTGTCAAGTTCCCTCAGAGCAGCCAACCAACAAGTGGTTGTGTGTGTGGGGGGGGGGGTATTTATAGCCATGGGGCAACCCGACATGAAGTATCATAAATGCCCTTCTCTGATTCGACCATTGTCAGGATAAGGATCCACTCGACAGCTGGCATGCGGCGTAGCAACGATCGGAATTTGAGCTCTCAAATTCGTTGGGGCACTCAATTTCCTCACTTTTAGGCAGATCGCACTGGCGAACTCCTAACTCCTCAGCGTGACCAAATTCATCAGCAACCAGATGAACTTCGTCACTGTCGCTAGCAAATGCGTTAGCTGCACTGGAGATTTCCAAAGGCTTCACTCGAAGCGGCTTTTGTGTATATATGTTTGGGTAAGTTTGAGCATCACTTTGGAAATGTGAAATATGTTTCACCTAGACCCCCTTTAATAGTACGATTTTTCCTATGACGAAAAGAAACTACAAAAACAAATTCTTCAAGCTTCAAAGTCTTCACGTCAATTTCTTAAAAGGCCATACCAATTTCATCACCAAATTCTTCACTGGAAGAAATCCATTTTTAGGGGTCGTTTTCCATGTGTTAAACCAAATCTTCAGGGATTCTATCTCATGTGTATACTCCCAAACTCATTAGTTCCTCAACCTATTTGTCTTCAATACTCCAAAACCACTAAGGGGGCACTTGATGCACTTACACAATCATATACAACCACATCAAACATCAATAAATAATTCACAAAAAAATTAACACACATGAACTATGGTTCATCCACTATATAAAACATGCTTCTACCATATTCAACCACATCAAACATCATATTACTCCTAACTAAACAAACCTAAAAACAACAAAAATCAAAATCTACTAGATGAAATAGGGTTCATCTTGTGCCAAATAATGCATCGAATCGAAAGCTTTTTAACTAAAACGAATTGGAGGGACTGAGAGAGCTTACTTTTCTCGTTTCGAAGCCATCTCAACGCAAAAATGGTGGAGAAACGAAGAAGATCGGAGGAGGAGTGGAGGGGATGAGAGAGGGAACCTCTTCTGTTGTTGCGGGTGGTAGAAGGGGAGAAGAAGAT
Organism: Triticum aestivum; assembly: GCF_018294505.1. Classification (NCBI taxonomy): domain Eukaryota; kingdom Viridiplantae; phylum Streptophyta; class Magnoliopsida; order Poales; family Poaceae; genus Triticum; species Triticum aestivum. The sequence goes on along the minus strand of NC_057798.1, from coordinate 730,784,622 downwards.
GAGGGTTGGGTTCGTGGGTGGGCCCCAACGTGCTTATAATGGTTGAGCACCTACCGCCAAGGCCTTTGGTGGTAGGGTTGTATAGCCTACCGCCGAGTCGCCTGGCGGTAGGGTGGACAGCAAGAGACGGTTGCCGTTTACCACAGATGACGTGGATGAGTGGGCTGCCGCCGTGGCTTCCGGCAGTAGCTAGTTCTACCTACCGCATGGGCCCCGGCGGTAGGAAATAGTGTCAGATCCCGAATAGATTTCGAACAGGGGTCAGATCCTGCTAAACTACGCCTCTCTCAGTCGGGAAGGCCCGAGTGGCACTCTGCCCATAAATGAGGTGTCCAATAGGGGTACTAGTTCAAAACGAAACATTTTGTCTTGAGGGATTGGCTAGAATTAAGAGAATTGCCAAGTTTCGGTGATTCTAGATTGCATTGCAATTCGGGGATAATTTTGGACGATTTCTGGGGCAGAGATGAGTTCTTATGTGATTTCGATTCCTCGGACAGTAATTCTTTAGAATAGAGCGAAAAGAACTGGCCCCAAGCGCGTGCGTGCTTCCAAGATAGTATTTGAGGCCCTCCAAGGAGGGGCCTGGGCCTCTGACTGCTGGAGGTATTTGCACTCTGGGACAGGACTTTAGATGTCCAACTATTACCAGCAAGAGGGGACTTCAGGCCAACTCCACCGCGCGACCCTATCCTGTCCGCCCCCGTCCGTTTGGGGTAAAAGGGACAAACGAGACGGCCCAGCGCGCGGGCGCAAACGGACTTTTGTCTGTTTTGTGTCTGCTTTCGACCCATCCGCGGCCCAAGTTTGCGCCGCTTTTGGGGTGAAACGGACACCACGCGGACGTGCGGGCCGTCTGCGCGTGTCCTCCCCTGGCCCGCCCGTCGGTGGCATAGGACGGGTCTTTTTCTATCTGCCCCCTCCCTCCCTCCGGCCGCATCCACTCCACTCTTCCCCACTCTCCCCCTCGCCACCGCCGGCCGCCCGCTGCCATTGCAACCGTGCAACTCGGACGCGCGCTTGCCCAGCCCCTTCCTCTCGTCGCCGCCGAGCTACCCAAGCACGGCCACCTTGTTTGCGCACCCGCCGGCCGGATTTGGGGCGGATCCGGTCGGTCTTGAGCTCGCCCGGCTGTGGGAGGCCGGGCCACGCCATGGACTGGCCGGGCACCTTGCCGGAAGGCCCTGGCAAGGCCGTAAGGCCACATGCAGGCAGTGGCTCGTCCTCTAGCCTCTCGGATCTGCACCGTCGGTGGTCCGCCGGCAGATACGCGAATGGCGGTCGGCCGGGCTCGGTGCTTGCCCAAAAGCTCGTCGGCGCACCGTTGCCCCTCATCAAGTGCGACCACTGCCCAAGGGTGGTCGTGCGCCGTGAGTCTACAACGCCGGAGCATCCCGGATGGGTGTTCATCAAGTGCTTAAACAATGGGGTATGTGCTCTTTTAGCTTCGGTTTGTGCTCTTGGATTAGACTAGTGGTGCTAACTTTAAGTTTTATTGTGTAGAACGGATGCAAGTTTTGGTATTGGGAAGAAGAGTACATCGATATGTTGATAGAGCGAAATGTAGTGCATGTTCGTGCATTTTTAGCTAGCCTAGAGGCTTTAGATGAGACAAGTGCACTTGTTGCTAGATTAGAGTCTAGGCACGATACTACGTGCGAAGAAGCAACAAGGCACGATACTACGTGTGAGGAAGCAACGTCGACTTCTGGCTTGAAGAAGAAAGGAGGAGGCAACATCGTGCCTCCTCCATAGATCAACAATGAATGCATCGAGAAGGCGCTAACCCAACTCAAGGGAGCAGTTATGGAAGTTGGGTATCTTCTCAAATGTATTCTTGTGGTTCTTATTTTCTTTGGCCTTGCTTTACTAGTCAAAATGTGATGATGTATTGTCATGTACCAAAAATGAATGATAAATTTTTTTTAAAGACTTGCAAAGAAATATACGCGGACAGGATGATGCAAATGGATGCGGCCGCGCGCTGGGGGCACGGCAACCACATCCCAGGACAGGCCCGAACACGACCCCAAATCCCTACCCAAACGGACAAAAACCGGACAAAACGAACGTCCGTTTGGGGTCGCGCGGTGGTGTTGGCCTCACTCGCTGGGCATGGGAGGAAAATGAGCAATATTCTGCTCGCTCGGCTTATGTGGCAAAATTCTAGGGAAAGGAAGTAGCCCCTTATGCAGAGCTTGCATGGAATCTAAAGCTACTCTCCAGTGTCGTTTCTTTTCTTGGCTTGTGGCTAGAAACATATGCTGGACCTATGATCGTTTGGCTCGTAGGGGGCTGCCGCACCAAGTAGCGTGTCCGTTCTGTGATCAAGCCAAGAAGACAATAAATCATATCCTGCTAATGGGTGTGCTTGCAAGAACGGTGTGGTCCCAATTGTTTGCGGCTCTGAGAAAGTCAGAGTGGACACCAATGGCGGATGACGTGCTCATTGGTTGGTGCAACTCCTGTCGGGCGACTGATCTCCAGACCAAAGACGTATGGACACTCTCGCTAGGCATGTGAGAGCTTTGTAAACATAGGAACACGGTGGTCTTTGACGGCGTAACTCCATCACCGTGCATGGTTATAGCCAAAATAAGGAGTGGATGTAGAGCATGGAAACTTGCGGGCCTTCTCAAAGGAGACTTTTCTTTGTTTCTTGGCGCGCTAGCTAGATGGGGGATGGTGAATTGTTAGCTCTTTTTAGTTGTGACCGTGTGGTGGAGTGTCTACGTGTAATCGCATGCAAGACACTGGTGGTTGGGACTCTTTCCTCTATCCTTCTTTAATGCATGATACATGCATGCTTGTGCATACTAAAATGATAGTATGGACGTTTTTAAAAAATTGCACGAACAAATCTTTACACTGTGTTAACATTTTTCAAATGCGCGGTGAACATTTTCAAAAGTTTAAGTAAATTAATTTTAATAATATATGTATGTAGAATATTTTGAAATATAAACAGAGTAAAATAGATACAAATCTCCTGCTCGCTTGAAGCGATAATATAGACGCGCCCATTGCTAGACAACTTACAACTACAACTGGTGTTCTATTTTCTGGGCCCAACGAACATTTTCACTCTTTTCTGAGCGCAAATTTCATGTGGTCCTTGCTAGAAAAAGAAGGAATGTTTGGGTGGAAAAGTTTACCCATCCGGAAGAGTACAATTATGGGGCGAGATGCCATCATTCTGTTGCGACGTGAATATGTATCTTTGTCATGATCATAATGAAGCAAGAACTACTCGCTGACAATGACATGCTTCTATCCGTGTGTAAACTAAATATTGTACTTGAATCTATGAAGGTTTACCACATGCATGTTATAACATTTGAACCCATTTAACGGAGATGCTTGAATGAACATTTTTTTCTTTTACTTAAAGGTTTCTTGCCACTAGTGAACATGTCGAGTGAAGTGCATTGTAGGTCCTCGAACTATCTCAAAGGTGTCACATAGATCCTTGAACTATGAGAAGTGTCATCCGGGCCCTCAAAGTGCAAGAAGTGTGTACATATGTGGAACCTCTGAAATATTTCGAGGACCTACATGACACCTCTAGAATAGTTTGAGGATCTGGATAACGGGCATATTGCATTTTGAGGACTCGGATGACACTTTTCATAGTTCAAGGACCTATGTGACATATCTGAAATAGTTTGAGGACACACAATGCACTTTACTCGAAAGTGTCACAAGTTAGAGGAACGAGCTATGGGAACTTTGAGCACACATCAAAGCACCAAGACCTAATATGAGGTATGATTGTGGGTTGAGAACGATAAGCTGCAGGTAGGAACAATGGGTTTTCATATACTAGGTAGTTTTGCAAGTGTTGAAATTGGAAAGTGAGATGCTATTGGTTGACTTGCTTCTCTCACATGAGGCCGAGTTGTTGATGCATGGAGATTGTGTCATAGAGGTTGTGGAACTGAAAGGTAAGCTACATGTTCATTAGGCAAAACTGCAATAAATGGTTGACCTGGCAACAACTTATGTGGATTATACCTAGATTAGCCTTGTATAGTTAAGATGTCTTGAATCTAGGGCGCATAACTTTTGTGCGATAGAAGTATATTAGAGTACTTTTTATATACGTAACATTTACCATAGTTTTGAGTGACCCTAGTTCATACATAGGGGAATCATCGCCTCTTCAATGGACAGGACGCACAATCGAGTGAAATATTTTTTATTGCTAGTGCAAGGGCATCATATGTGCGTGTAGAATTTAGCCGCACGAAAAAAATGAACAATCCATCCGACATGTTTTTACCTCAAAATATTTGTCATTCTGTGCCAATATGAGCCCACCCGGTATCGGTTGCTATCGGATGGAAGATCAAAAGGTGATTGTAGTATGAGCATGATGGGATATGGGAATATTTATTTGAGTGGATATAGCATTTCAACACCTATAGTCACCAACCCTGTTCTACTTCCCGGTAAGGTTCAACTCAGCTAGTGGCCGACCTACGTAGGCCGACCCGAAGTCTTGAGGTGGATTGAGTGGAGTGTCATTTGTAATTGTGCCTTGCGACCCTTTCCTACTCCTTGTGGAACCCCACAAGCCCACATTGAATTTTTTTTGTGGCCAGCCCATACTCCCCAGTTTGTTCTGCCCCAAGAATACGATGCCGAAAATGATCTTGTCCCAACGCACCAACTGTTGGGAGGCACTACTTGATGCTATCATGTCACAAAAGCCGGTGTTTCATGCTGGAATAAAGGGGTATCCAACATCTCAAAAAGGTATCCAAGTAAGCTAACACACTCATATATATAGTCATGTGTTTCTAGATTATTTAGGTGTATGGATAGGAAAAAAGAATATTTCAGTAGGTATTTTAGTATACTGGAGCATTTATCTACAATTTCATCTATGTTGAAAGGGCCTTTGTCGGTGTCAAAACCGGCGGATCTCGGGTAGGGGGTCCCGAACTGTGCGTCTAGGCGGATGGTAACAGGAGACAAGGGACACGGTGTTTTTACCCAGGTTCGGGCCCTCTCGATGGAGGTAAAACCCTACTCCTACTTGATTAATATTGATGATATGGATAGTACAAGAGTAGATCTACCACGAGATCAGAGAGGCTAAACCCTAGAAGCTAGTCTATGGTATGATTGTTGTTCGTCCTACGGACTAAAATCCTCCGGTTTATATAGAAACCGGAGAGGGCTAGGGTTACACAGAGTCGGTTAGAATGGGAGGAGATCTACATATTCGTATTGCCAAGCTTTCCTTCCACGCCAAGGAAAGTCCCATCCGTACATGGGACGAAGTCTTCAATCTTGTATCTTCATAGTCCAGGAGTCCGGCCAAGGTTATAGTCCGGTCATCTGGACACCCCCTAATCCAGGACTCCCTCAGTAGCCCCTGAACCAGGCTTCAATGATGACGAGTCCGGCGCGCAGATTGTCTTTCGGCATTTTAAGGCGGGTTCCACCTCCGAATACTTCATAGAAGATTTTGAACACAAGGATAGTGTCCGGCTCTGCAAAATAAGTTCCACATACCACCGTAGAGAGAATAATATTTGTATAAATCCGCAGCGTGATATCACGCCATGACCAAGCCTTTATTCGAATTGTTTTACTGTCCCACCCCAGCGTGTTTAGCGAGGTGGTTTCCTTGGCACGTCTTGTCGAAGCAGAGATCGTGTCCCCTTATTCCGAGATTCTCATCAATACGGGCGTGGGTAACCCAACCGTGCCATTAATCACGGCGCTTGGGAGATAAGCGAGTTTTACCAGGCTGGTGGGGGCACATAATTTCGTCTGCCCATATAAAGGGATAAGTATCCACCTTTTCATCTACGCCTTCTTCCTCCTTCGCTTATCCATTTCCGTGCACTCGAGCTCCAGCGCCCAAGTCCGCACTTCCCACCTCAACCTTCTCCAGCCATGTCCGGAGCGGGAGGCAAGTGGATGGCCTCCTCCGTCACGGAGCGGCACATCAAAAAGTTGAGGAAAGTCGGATACTTGTCCAACGACGTTGCGCACCGGCTCCCAGACGAGGGGCAGCTCATCCCCACCCCCAGGCCCCATGAGAGGGTGGTGTTCCTCCCCCATTTCCTCCGCGGACTGGGCTTTCCACTCCAGCCATTTGTCCGGGGGCTCATGTTCTACTACGGCCTGAATTTCCACGATCTAGCCCCGAACTTCATCCTCAACATCTTGACGTTTATCGTCGTGTGCGAAGCCTTCCTCCGCATCAAGCCCCACTTTGGCTTATGGCTGAAGACCTTCAATGTCAAACCAAAGGTAGTGGGCGGCCAGCAAGCGGAGTGCGAAGGCGCCATGGTGGGCAAGATGCCCAATGTCATATGGCTCGAGGGCTCCTTTGTGGAAACCATCAAAGGGTGGCAATCGGGGTGGTTCTACATCACCGAGCCGCGTGACCCTGAATGGGCAGCAGCCCCCGAATTCTGATCTGGTATCCCCACACGACTCACCTCCTGGAAAGAGACGGGCCTGTCGTGGGGTAATTCGGGAGAGCTGACCGGACTCCAAACCTGCGTCCAAAACCTGATGGACAAGAAGGTTAAACTTGTCAACGTGGTCCAGGTCATGCTCCTCCGCCGGATCCTCCTGTGTCAACGACGGGCTTTTAACTTGTGGGAGTTTGACACGGCCCGGCACCAAACTTTGTCCAGGCTCTTTGACACAACGCACGAGGATGCCTGGAAGGTGCTATTCAAGGGTGCCGAGGTTCCCCCTCCCATTACCGAGGATCACGGATTCTGCGCCAAAGAGCCAAGCCAGCGCAGTAAGCTTGTTTTACCCTTTACGGGATACTTGTTTTCATAGTTTGACTCTATGTGGGATCTAAGCTCCCATTCCTTTGACAGGACTGGCAGAAGAAGTTCAGACAGATCGACTGTCCGGCTCCTTTGCCCGAAGGCCCAGCAGATGCCCGCTTGGCGAAGCTGCTGGTCCCGGCACCTCACGTGGTGCCGGAGAAGAAGGCCAAGAAGAAGGCCACGGGAACTCGAAAGAGTTCCCGGCGCCTGGTGGTGTCGGATTCATCGTCCGACGACTCCAAAGCGCACTCCTCCCACGGAGACAAGGAGGAGGAAGAAGAGGCCTCTCCCCCTCCAATGGGGGGGGGAGGAAAGAAAAGGAAGGCCGCCCCAACTAGGGGGGCAGGAGGGTCCAAGAAGGGAAAGACCCTTCCTCCGGACTACTCTACCAACGTCGAGGACGGCGAAGAGGAGTGGCCATCCAGGGCCAAGCCCCTGGCAAAATTGTAAGTATCCGGATACCAGAATAACTCATGGCGTTCCTTTATTGCACAGTATCTTCTGACGCCAAATATAATCATGCAGTCCGCCCAAGGCCCGGCTCGACGCTTCATCGAGCGGTTCCCTAGATTCGTCGGATGTGAATAGTCTTTCACTCCCGACTGCCACCTCCCCTCGCCCTACGGACGATGCCGAGGTGGAGTCCCCAAAGGGGCCAAGCCAGGAGGAGGTGGTCATGGAGGAGCCGCAAGGCGACCTCTCAGACTCCAGGCGCAAAGGGGATGAAACCCCAAAGGGCTCTAAGTCCGGCCCTGGGCTGGACACCGCACCGGAACCTTCAGTGGTTCCGGAGTCCGGCAGGCGGCCCCCTAGTAAGAAGGGCAAGCCTACGACGCCGGTGACCTCCGTCCAACCGGAGGCACCGGATAATTTGCTGGAGGTGCTTAACAGCGCCTCCATCGACGAGGAGCACCGCACTATTATGAGTGCGGTGATCCAGAAGGTTCGGTCCACCAAGAGCGGGCTGACGGAAGCCTGTGCCAGCCTTCTAACGGGCTTTGAGGTATGTATTTAAGATATGTAAAAATATTACCGCATAGACAGTAGCCCCTGATGCTCAGTTTGGTGTTCGGAAAGAAAAGGCGGACTGAGGATCTAAAAAGATATACGCATGTGTCTAACATAAGCATGTCAATATGGGAATGCAGGTTGCGCTGCTGACATCTGCCGCACTAACTGCGGAGGTCGATGCATTGAAGCGGAGCCTCGAGCGGTCCGAGAACGAGCTCGGCCTTGCCAAGAAGCAGCTCGAGGACAAGGAAGGTAAGTAGTACCTTATGTAAGTATATAAAAAGAGCTGGTTGCAAATAATGACAGGACCAACATGGGTATTACAGGGGCCACAACCGAGGTGACGACCCTGAAGGAAGCGCTGTCCAAGGCCGAAGACAATGCGGCCGTGGAGCGCACCGAGCGAGAAAAGCAGGAGGCGCAGGTGGCGGAGGTGCGGCAAGAGCTCCATGCTCTTGTGAAAAACACGAGAGTTTGGAGCTTGACTCAAAGACTCGAGAGTCCGAGCTTGCCTCGGCCCTTGAGAGCGCCAAATCTGCCAAGGCCGAAGCCCAAAAAGCCCTCCAGGAAATTGAGGCTATGAAGAAGATAGTGGCGGGTAAGGCATTCTTTATGCAAAGCAAGCACGTGAAAGTGAATTACTTGTTACTTACCCGAGTCCGGAGCTCTCCAGGAGCATTCGCAGATCTGCCCCGCAGTGTGTCTGACGCTGCCGCATTCTACTGAGCTGAGGAAGGGAGCTCGACAGAGAAGGTGTTCTGGTCCTAGTATGTTGAGGCCGGACACCCGGTGCCCTTGAGCGACTAGCTGAAGCAGCTGGCCGAGCTCCATAAGGAAGCCGAACAGGCCATGAAGGGCCTTATAGGCCGGCTATGGCCTGGGGAGGTCATGCCTGGGAGCTACTTTGGGCTGGTGAGGCGGCTGGTGGATGCCTATCCATGGCTTGAAATCATCAAGCGCTTCGTATGCATCGAAGGCGCCTGTAGGGCCCTTGCCCGTGTTAAAGTACACTGGGGCAAGATGGATGTTGAGAAGCTGGTGACAGATGGGCCACCGGAGGGGAAGGAGCATCGCAAGCCCGAGTTGTATTATGAGGGCGTCCTGAAGGGTGCCTGCCTTGTGGGGAATGAGTGTTCCAAGGATGTAATTTTTGAGTAAACTCGCTCGTGTTTATCCTGTGTGCTGAAAACTTGTTCATATGCGCTAAGCAACGCTTTTTGAATTTAAAATATTACCTTCTGTGCGGCCGTTTATTAAATCTGAGAGATGGCGAGTCGTCGGCTTCTACCCCCATGCCACGAGTGCTGGGGTGTTCGGGATAAACCTGAGGGCTCTTGTTCCCATTCTTGGGTCCTTTGAGGGAGGCGCTCAGCACAACGAACAAGGCAATCGGACTATAATGCTTTATCACTCTCACTTAGCCATAGAATTCTACAATTTTAAATTTCGGCGAAGCCCCTAGTATTCGGAAGATCGAGTTCGGGGCGCTATCCACGCCTAGGCCGGACAAAGCCAGCTCCTCGCTCTAAGCGGCATAAGTCTTTAGGGACTCGAAACCTCTCGAACAGCGACCGGCTCTCGCCCTATCATGACGGTCCATTTTAGCTTTCTCTACTGAGGTGCTTAACCCAGCTCAACTAGGGCACAATCGCAGTAGTTCTCCCAGTGCTACCTTAGCCGATATAACGGAACATAAGGTACCAAAACATGGGAGCCGGGCAAACCCAACTATTGACCCAAGACATGATTCGGAGCCGATGCATATAATGCTATAAGTTCGGGGTGCCGCACTCGTGAGAGTGTTCGGACTTCTCACACCATATTCTGGGGTACTTAAGCCCCTGGTGTATTGACCGTATCAAAGTGTACGGTTGCATAATGTCATAACTGAACATATTTACATAAAAAATGAATGCAATAATAGACAAGAGCTATGCATTGTTTATTAAAAGGCTGCTGTGAGAGCAGAACGATGCAAATAGTGCGATAAGCAAGAGATGGGATTATTTGACATGTCCCCCTCCAGGGGCAAGCTGCAAGACTTTATGTAAGACATGTATTTAGCTCGTTATAGAGACCACCTGGACATTCGATGTAGCTTGCTGCCTCCCTGGCTGTTCCATCGTGTGTCCGGCAATTGTACTCCCAGACAGGCCTTCCGGAGAGTGGAGTCCTGAAAGTAAGAAAAAAGAAATGACAAAATCGGGAGCCCCTAGTGCGGTTGAGCCGCATTTCGGGCGTGTCGTGGTTGTGCCCCTCCCCTTATGCCCATGGTATTTCCAGAGCGTAATTATGTATGCGTGGTACTGGTTTCGCAATTTCGCGAGGGCTGGGGTTGGGGCCGCACTACTACGCTTGCTCGGAACATGCCAGTCAGTCTTGTTGTAGGTTACTCCGGGCACGCTTGACGGTGTCCGGACGTTTAACAGCCGGACTGGAGAATTGCCTTGAGAGGCTACTTTGTACTTCCGCCGCGAGGGCCGCCGTATGTTCCTTCGTTCGGAGAGAGCGTTCGGTGTTTCCATTGCCCGTAATGACTCCTCGAGGGCCTGGCATCTTGAGCTTGAGGTATGCGTAGTGCGGCACCGCATTGAACTTTGCAAATGCGGTTCGTCCGAGCAGGGCATGATAGCCACTGCGGAACGGGACTATGTCGAAGATTAACTCCTCGCTTCGGAAATTATCCGGGGATCCGAAGACCACTTCGAGTGTAACTGAGCCTGTACAGTTGGCCTCTACACCTGGTATGGCACCTTTAAAGGTCGTCTTTGTGGGTTTAATCCTTGAGGGATCTACGCCCATTTTTCGCACTGTATCCTGATAAAGCAGGTTCAGGCTGCTGCCGCCGTCCATAAGGACTCTAGTGAGGTGAAATCCGTCAATGATTGGGTCCAGAACCGATGCGGCGAATCCACCGTGGCGGATGCTAGTGGGGTGGTCCCTTCGATCAAAAGTGATCGGGCAGGAGGACCACGGGTTGAACTTTGGGGCGACTGGCTCCAACGCATATACGTCCCTGAGTGCATGCTTCCGCTCTATTTTGGGGATGTGGGTTGCGTATATCATGTTCACCGTCCGCACTTGTGGGGGAAAGCCCTTCTGTCCCCTATTGTTCGACGGCCGGGGTTCCTCCTCGTCATCGTTGTGCAACCCCTTGTTTCTTTTTTCGGCACTTAACTTGCCTGCCTGCTTGAACACCCAACAATCCTGTTGGTGTGATTGGCTGGCTGTTCGGGGGTGTCATGTATCTAGCACGAGCGATCGAGTATTCGGTCCAAACTGGACGAGCCTGGAGTATTTCTTTTGAATGGCTTTTTCCGCTGACCGGGTTTAGAGCCTCTGAATCCGGCATTAACTGCCGTATCCTCAGCATTGTCACCGTTAATGCGGCGCTTGTGCTTGTTGCGACGCGACCTGCCATTGTTGTCCTTGGTATCCGAATTACCAGGGCTTTTGGTCATGTTATTACTACGAGCTAGCCAACTGTCTTCTCCCGCGCAAAAGCGTGTCATGAGTGTTGTGAGGGCTGCCATGGATTTCGGCTTTTCCTGTCCTAGGTGTTGGGCAAGCCATTCGTCACAGATGTTGTGTTTGAAGGCGGCGAGGGCCTCTGCGTCTGGACAGTCGACTATTTGATTTTTCTTGGTTAGGAACCGTGTCCAGAATTGTCTGGTCGATTCCTCTGGCTGTTGAATGATGTGGCTTAGGTCATCGACGTCTGGTGGTCGCACATAGGTGCCCTGGAAATTGTCGAGGAATGCGGCTTCCAGGTCCTCCCAGCAACCAATTGACTCTGCTGGCAAGCTGTTAAGCCAATGCTGAGCTGGTCCTTTAAGCTTGAGTGGGAGATATTTGATAGCGTGTAGATCATCACCGCGGGCCATGTGGTTATGAAGGAGATAATCCTCGATCCATACCGCAGGATCTGTTGTGCCATCGTATGATTCGATGTTTACGGGTTTAAAACCCTCGGGGATTTGATGATCCATTACTTCATCTGTGAAGCATAGTGGGTGTGCGACGCCTCTGTACTGGGCTATATCACGAGTAGCTCAAATGAGCTTTGTCTGCTGTGTTCGACCTGACCGTATTTTCCATATCCGGCATGACGGTTATAGTCACGTGTTGTGGGGCGCCCACGCGATCCGTAGATCGATCTTGTTTGCTTTGCCTTGTCCTCCAATATGTCTCGCAGGTCTGGCGCATTTCCCCATGCCTTGGTATTTTTTGAGCGACGCCGGGGTGTGGCTTGAGTGGATGGCCAAGAGGCCTCTCTGTCGCGGCCACGAGGTGGCCGGTCGGCCGCGTCGTGCGCTGGCAAGGTTGTCAGAATCGCGATTCTGCTATACGATTCTACGACTTTACGATCCAAAGTAAGCCCTCTAATTCTACGATTTTAGTTCATAGGATCTACGTTTCTACGATCCTGATAGTTAAGAATCTACAATTTGCAATCCTACCATCAGAGCTCCGATCTGATTCAAAATCGCGATTTTGACAACCTTGTGCGCTGGTGATGTAGGTTTAAGTGCTTCCTCCTCTAATCGGGGTAGCAGCCTGCGCTTTGGGTAGCTCTTGGAGGGGCGTTCGAGTTCGTACTCTTCGGTCGCAAGGACTTCAGTCCATCTGTCGGCTAGCAAGTCTTGGTCAGCTCGAAGTTGCTGCTGTTTTTTCTTGAGGCTGCTCGCCGTGGCCATAAGCCTGCGTTTGAAACGCTCTTGTTCGACGGGATCCTCAGGAACGACAAATTCATCATCATCGAGGCTTGCCTCGTCTTCGGAGGGAGGCATGTAATTATCGTCCTCTACCTCTCTACCTGCCGCTCTCTCATGAGGGCTGGCTTCTCCGTCCTCCTGTGCTGAATCATGCTGGAGGGGGTTGTCTTCGGCACTGTCCGGGGTGTTATTATCTCCCGTGCCGGAATCGCCGTTTTTGCTTTGGCGGAATTTAGAGCGGCGCCGCTGACGCCGGCGCTTAGGCTGCTTCTTGGAGGGGTCATCCTCCGTTGTTCCATCGCCATTACCTTCTTTTGGGGTGTCCACCATGTATATATCGTATGACGAGGTGGCCTTCTAGTGCCCTATAGGCGCTGGTTCTTGGTCGTCTCCTGCATCGGCGTCCATACCGTCGATGTCTTCGGAGTCGAAGTCGAGCATGTCGGTTAAATCATCGACAGTGGCTACGAAGTGGGTGGTGGGTGGGTTTTGAATTTCTTCATCGTCCGCATCCCAACCTTGCTGACCATAGTCCGGCCAGGGCTCTCCTGATAAAGAGAGAGACTTTAGTGAATTCAGAATGTCGCCGAAGGGTGAGTGCTGAAAGATGTCCGCAGCGGCGAACTCCATGATCGGCGCCCAATCGGGTTCGATCGGCAGGGGCGCGGAAGGTTTGGAGTTCGGAAGGGAGTCCGGCACCTTGGAGTCATAGAGCTTCGCAAAGGACACGGCTGGTGTTCGGCTCGATCGCCGCAGAGATTGCAACCCCCGAGGCGGCGTCCAGCCACCCGTCCTTGATTGGCGCAGTCGGCTCCGAGCAAAGGGTCGGAGCGGACACTGGGGCGGCCTCCTGGGCACTGTTCGGCGGCAGAGCTAGATCATGTCCATCGTGACAGTGCGGCGCGCTCGGCTGTGGCTCGAATCCATCGAAGATCAAGTCTCCGCGAATGTCAGCCGTGTAGTTCAAACTTCCAAATCTGACTTGATGGCCAGGGGCGTAGCTTTCGATCTGCTCCAGATGTCAAGCGAATTGGCCCGCAGTGCAAAGCCGCCGAATACGAAGATCTGTTCGGGGAGAAAAGTCTCACCCTAGACCGCATCATTGTTGATGATCGGAGGAGCCATCGGGCCTAAAGATGACGACACAGAGGAACTCTCAATGAAAGCACCAATGTCGGTGTCAAAACCGGCGGATCTCGGGTAGGGGGTCCCGAACTGTGCGTCTAGGCGGATGGTAACAGGAGACGAGGGACACGATGTTTTTACCCAGGTTCGGGCCCTCTCGATGGAGGTAAAACCCTACTCCTGCTTGATTAATATTGATGATATGGGTAGTACAAGAGTAGATCTACCACGAGATCAGAGAGGCTAAACCCTAGAAGCTAGCGTATGGTATGATTGTTGTTCGTCCTACGGACTAAAACCCTCCGGTTTATATAGACACCAGAGAGGGCTAGGGTTACACAGAGTCGGTTACAATGGGAGGAGATCTACATATCCGTATTGCCAAGCTTGCCTTCCACGCCAAGGAAAGTCCCATCCGGACACGGGACGAAGTCTTCAATCTTGTATCTTCATAGTCCAGGAGTCCGGCCAAAGGTTATAGTCCGGTCATCCGGACACCCCCTAATCCAGGACTCCCTCAGCCTTCATGGTCATTGGATACAAATTATATTTTGACGAACATAGCTTGGCTTCACAAAGTTTGTATGTTTCTGGTTCGCGATATGGATTACTCAAGGGTGAGATCAACATAGGCAATGACAAAGAAAGAAAGTTAACAATAGGAAATTGTGTCCACACAACACTCAAATCACGAGATTACAAGATTAGCTAAGAAATGTCCTTTTGATAAATGCAACCTTACTCATCCCGAAAGCAGACAAGTACAATCGATATCTCTTCCCAAAACAAACTTCAGCTATCACTAACTTCGTCACCATTTGTCTCCGTATCTGAAGGGGTGCCTCCTAAGTAAAAAAAGTATCAGTTGGGGTCAACTTAACCTTGCATGTGGAATATAAGATTACCTAGTATGACATTTCAGTACGAACCACGTCCATCTACAGATGCTAACCTACCAACATGTCCATCCACAAACCCAAGTAGTGAGTAAAACAAATCAGGCAATGTTTGGCCCTAAAACGTTACACTATTCATGTTTACCATGTTTCTCTAAAGCCCTTCTCAAGAAATGACATATATATACGTACCTAAATAGTACAAAAAACTTTTCATAACACACATAATGTTCTAGTAATATCCTATAAGAATTATCTTTATCAAAATAGAAACCCAACTTAAACTTATATAATAACTTGAGACATTTGGTCATGTCTGGCAAAAAAATCATTCATAACTTCTCGAATGGCAATTTAACTTCACATAATTAACAATTTGTTGGGCATCATACATAGGTGTACTTTTGAACGATGTTGGATTGTTTGTAGTAGCAAACTCAGTGTATTTCGTTTGGGGATTTAGATGGACAAGGTTAGCTGTATGTAGTAGTAATAAGGTCTTCCTTTAATTCAGGCCAAATATCATATCAGAGTGAAAAGGAATGATGCATACCTTCCTCGATGATTTCCACATCATCAGACATAATTGTTGTCAAATGTATCCTGTCGGGGTTACATTTTCTTCCTTTGATTCTGTAGAATACATCAACCTATATAGTGAAACAAATACTTGTTAGTGCCCCTATCAATTGGAATGTGATTTGTGGCAACGGTACAATACCCACAAAGTTTTCAATGCGGCTTAAAGCATTTGGAGCAACTATAATTTTTTAACAACAAAACCTCTACGATTACAACATGGAGTCACATATTTAGATTAGATATCATCATTGTCGTTCATATTTCAAAGGTCGGATTTCGTTGCTAGTGCACTTTGCAAACAAATGTATTTCTGAACGTACCCACAACCCCCCCCCCCCCCAATCTAATTAGATATATGATACATTCATCAAAATGAGTTTCTTGAGCTTGATAGAACATCGATTTATGTGCACCAACATAATAATTCAGAAAATGGAAATTGGTCATTTTACAAGCTTTCATTTTCATCTTCTTTCTCTCTTCGCCGCATCTTGTCTCTTCTCTTGGCCACTCTAGAAAACGTTGTTAAGTCAACAAATTTAAAGTAGCAGTAGATAAGCGTATGCGGTGGCTAGGGAAACACGTCACACCGTACGAGCAACTCAAACTACAATGGCCAATGATTTGGCAGCAACAAGGCCTCATTACCGAGATCGACTGCTACACCAGATTTTGTCAGCAACCCCTCACACCATCATTCTAGAAAGCTGATGGAAGAGCTATTGCGATGGCATTTCTATGGAGAAGCACAGAGATCCGAGAGCAACAAGGACGGTGAGGAGACATCTCATGGGGTAGTAGAACAAATGGGACACTATATTACATGACAAGACTTAATTATTTAAAATAGTATGAGTGAATCCATCAATGCGAGAACATATATATGCAGAAACAAGTGAAGAGATATTCTAGTAAATGGACATGTGGATCCAACCACTTTCCAATGCCACTTAAGCCATAATGCGACATCAACAACACCCTCGGAGCAAACCTACCTTTGGATGGATCCCATGGATATTTGATATTTGTATGGTAGTTATAGTTGGGATATGTCAATTATCTAGTTATAGAGTCCAAGAGGAAACCCAACTCGTGTAATAGTTCAAGGTACAAACGATCATTTTCCTAGATATAAAGACAAAAGGGCAAAAATCTAATATTTAAACATGAGCAAACTTACCGGTATATCCACATTTGAACCTGGCCCATTTCCTCTGACTAAATTGTCCTCACATATGCGTAGCAACATAAGCTCCAGCTAAAAATAGTAATAAGTGATAGATAATATGTGTAAAGCTATACAAAATACATGAGATGACATAATTTATTTCCATAGTATTTATAGGGAAAGTGACAACTATGATGCGCCAACCTCAATTGTAGTGGCAATACATTCTCCATTCACCGGTAAAATTATATCACCATTTCTCATATCAAGTTTCTCAGCAACTGATCCTCTTGCCACCTACAATTCAATTTATAATAAAACTAGATGCAGAAATGAGAGATGGTTCCAAGAATAAGTATCTGCAGAGAATAAATACCTCTTCAACAATAAGACCTGTCTCGGTATTACACTTGCGAGAGATCTTCTCCATATAAATAAGGTTTTGGAAGATAATGGGTGAAAACTTCATTCCAAGCTGAATCCGAGGGATGCATCTAGAAATAAGTATTTGTTAGATTTCATATAAGAAAGTACTCCCTTCGTCCCACAAAGTCTTTTAGACATGGTGGTTAAAAGTTACAACAAAATTACATGCCTACCAAAACTAGTCTAAAACACGTAATATTGAATAAGGCAAAAAAATATCAAATGTCATCTATGTTTTTATAAAATATTTCATTCTAAGCCTTGAACTTATAAATTGGAAATGCTATCCCTCAATTTCTACAACCAATTCAAATGTTATTTTGCATCGGTTTTGACAAAATAGGTGATGGCATGAAATAGTTTCATCCTAGCTTGCTTTTGGCAGCTAACACAATAAGGTCCCTTCACTCCCAATCTTTAAGACCTTGGTGACCTTAAACAAGTTTTGTGGGACATGGAGATTCATCCCTTTGCCCGCCTCGTTGTTGGCAAGCCGCCATATGAGACATACATTAAAACCAAGTCCACATGGACGCCACACAGAAGAACAACTGCCACATGAGCACCATGTTGGACCAAATCTACTTTTGATTGGGTTTAGGGTCTAAAATGTCTGGTTTGAATAGTTTGGTTGAGAACGATCTTTGTATTTTGCATTACATTGGTGCAAATCATACTTTATTGATGCTTGCCATGATTCCAAAAAGGGTCGCTTTTAGCAAAAAAAAATTGATGTATCCCTGTCCCAATGAAATAGCAAGCCAGCCATACAAAACATGAAAAGCCGCTACACAAAACCCTTCTACGGTATCCCAATTCATATCTCAACTATTTCCCATCTCACATAAACACCTAGCAAGTTCAAGTGGTTGTCATTTTAGGGGTCAAATAGATTGCTTAAAATGTATTGCAATGGAACAATGCCTGCTAAGCTTTTACGAATAATATGCCATAAAACAGTAGAAGAAATCCGTTCAAAAAGGATTGAGAAATGTTATAAAAAAAATGAATGAATGAAAACTTACCCGTGTACCCTCCAGAGGTGCAAGCACTTTGAGCAGGACTGAAGAGGGTATGAAACCCATGTTTGCAGAAAGACTTGCCATTCCCACAACATTGCCATTTTCATCTATGACTGGCCCTCCAAGTGTGCACTACAACATTTGTGTGGTCAATATCAAAATGCAAGATCCGTACTATTAACCTAGAATTTACGAAGGCATGTAACTTAAAATGAATAAAAAAACATGCATAATTTGATCTCATGACAGAATATTATGTATACTTCACGGACTACGGCTTCCACGTGCATGTGATGGTGATACTCATATATGGTTGGGCCTTCATACTGGACTCTGCCATTGCTTAGTTGTATATTGGACTACAGCTTCCACGTGCATGTGATGGTGATACTCATATATGGTTGGGCCTTCATACTGGACTCTGCCATTGCTTAGTTGTATATTGAAGTTTTCATCTCTCCCGAGAACATACACAAGTTGCGCCAAGTTAACTTCATTTCCAAAGTGAGCCAACTCGGCAGGTCGACCCATAGTTACACGAATCAGAGCAAAACCATAGTGCTTATGGTAATACAATAATTGGCCCTTGATGCTATCATTCGCCAACTGAATATAGACCTGGAATGGCAGTTGCAAAAGATATAGTATTATGTCTTCCTGAGAAAGGTTTAGTTTTTTTTTCTCAATGTAGCCTACTAAATACACAACTAAAAGTCTGCAGAAGTAGAGGGAGTCATCTGATCTAGATAGACTGAACAAGTGATATAATAGGCATGGAATACTTATCACGCAAAAATGTACTACTCCCTCCGTCCTACTGTCAAAAAATGTCTTACATTATGGGACAGTGGGAGTACAAGATAAGGATCTTATTTGATTATTTCTCAAACTAGAACCATTCATCTCTTAACTCATTTCACAACAATTAAGACATTTCACAACAATGTTCTTTTATATTTGAGAACTAACCTCTGCATCAGGCGTATACTTATGTTCGCCTGACCACTCATTCAAGGAATCCTCGCAGCAGATAAGATGTGTGGATGTCAAAACCACTGCATCTTTACTATTCTCATCCCATTCGATCAGGAAGCCAGAGCACTGTCTCAACAACTTATTATCTGCATTTGCACTTGCACATGCGTTAGCAAATATCAGACATGTTTAGAAAAAGAAAACAAGAGTGTGACATTACCAATATATGATGAAATAAATACTACAGACTTTGCCGCTTTGAGGATGATCTTAGTTGCGTGCGCACGGACCGGAAGAAACTCCTTGTGATCAAGGCCTAAAGATTGAAGGCTCATTTGTGGAAGCTTCATTTGGGAATCTGCATTGAGACACAAAGAATAAAAGACAGAATTTTGCTGGCCCATTATGTTGGGACTTGTGTCACCTCAAACATAATAGTACACAAATTTTGCTCTTTTCCTCTTCTTGATCGTAGGTTAGTACATGCCTAACAATTTAGCCTTGCGTACTGTTTTGCCGGTACTTAGACAATGCGAAAATACCGGACAAGTGTTGAGTAGTTCACAAGTTCTAGTGTCAAAAAAGGTCTTATATTTCGGGACGGAGGGAGTAGAAGATAAGGATCGGAATGCAAACCTAGTTCATTGAAGTACTTTTCTCTCCTCCTCTTTGGCCGGGGCGTCGTCGAAAAGTTCTTCATGGATTTCTTGATGAATGAAGCACAAAATAACAAGAAGATAAATTTGCACGCGTTGGCGGCCCAGGCTTTCACAGTACTCGATGAAAGGACAACGAACAGGAGTTGTGATGGACTGGGTGTAGAAGAAGTAGATGTAGCCGAACAAAGTACTTCGGATCAAGTGATACGCAAGAAACCAAGGTAATGGAATCCGCAGATGATAGATCCAAACCCAATCTCTGCTAGCAACTCGTCGTGAATAGTTGGACTCTCCCCGAGACACGGCTGTGCCCTCGCCTTTAATAGCGCACGATCGCACGGCTGGGGGTGCAGCCGGACTGGATTCTAGTCGAATCAAGCAGTTAGACATCGCCTTATTCGAATCACCAGCTTATTCCGTGTCATCCAAATCGAATCTATATACCAAATTCATACGCGACCTTATCTTCATAACTAGGACTCTTTCTAACAGCAAAGCTACGTAACTAGGCCAAACCTATACGTTAGGACTCATACCAAGATTTCTGGGATTTTCTGGCGTGTACACGGTGTTCCGAAAAGCGTGGAGTGTGCGTACGCTGCCGGATCAGGACGTGAGCGCAGAGCAGCACCATGGCAGCAAACACGCCAGCGTATGGAAGATGTTTACAACGACGTGAGCGCGGCGGCGAGGTAGCGGAGGTTGTTGGGTGACGGGACCGCGGGCAAGCGAGGCCATTCGAGTGCATGCAGCCAACAATGCAACCTCAGATCAAACACGGTGGCGTCGAACGCGTGCTATCGACGTGGTTGTGCCATGAGGACGCTAGAAACGCAGGCACCTATAGCATGCATGCATGTTCTTGGCTCACATGGAGGAGGTGAAGGCAAGGGTTCTCGTTGGAGAAGATGGCGCACGACAGCAGCTGGAACATGTACTGGAGTGCTTATTGGGCGAGTGCGGGATCGGCGGCGACCTTACAATTTCGTACTTCCGTGATGCACGGTCGTCGTGAGCGTGACCGTGGCTGTAGAGGGATCAGTCACAGGAAAAAGTCTAAAATAAACTTTAAACTTGTAGACGAAAACTAAATCGAACCCTGAACTTGTAATCCCTGAAATCTCTGAAATCAGCACACCGAATTTGTCGATCCCGATCTATTTTAAACCTTGAGCGCATTGTCAAACAGGGATTGTGAAAGTGGCAGCTCAAACCCGCGATTTGGTTGCTATCGCACGCAACTGGGCCGGCCCACAATGCGCGAAGCATGGACCTGGCAGGGATTTGGCTGCGACCGGATGCGACTGGGCCTTTTCTCCGTCACATGCGACTTATAAAAAGCCTAAAAAAAGAGGGTACACTGTGTCGAACTTGCGACCTGGCGGTGCAATTCTCATGTTGTTTGCCACTCCCCCTAAAAGCTACTCCCTCCATCCCAAAATTCTTGTCAAGAATTTTGGGACGGAGGGAGTACTTAAGATGACAGTGAAGAGCGACTCTATTTAACACATCGCAGCGTCGAGATATGGAAACACCTAGGAAATTTTACGAAACATTTTCTTGAAAATTGTCAACAATATTTTAAAATCCAAACATTTTCAGGATTTTTGGGTATTACGATTTTTTTGAAAAACATAAACAAATTTTGAAAGCATGAACCCTTTTTAAATAACCAAAAAAATTGAAAGTGAAAGAAATTTTTGAAAAAACTGATTTTTTTAAACCTGAACAAAATTTTGAAACCTGAACAAATATTTGAAAATTTCTTCCAATTTTTAACAAAATAGAGAGTGCTCGCACTTTATTTTTAAAGGTTTCAAAATTTGTTCCCATTTTTATATAAAATTTTGTACGTTTCAAAAAAAAATCTTGTTTGAAAAAAAAGCATACTTTAATTTTTTTCCCCAGGTTTCAAAAATTCTTGGAGCTTTTAAAAATATGTTCTTTTTTTTCAAAAACTGTTCACACTTTCAAAAATGTTCAGCTTTAGAAAATAGTTCTTGTTTTTAAAAAAATTGTATTTTGAAAAAATGTTCGTTCCAGTTTTCTTTGACAATTTTCAAGAAAAAGTTTGGAAAGAAAATTCAAAAATGTTTTCACCCGATGTCAATGTTATGGTATGTGATTAAATAATTTCGTGCTTCTCATTTGTCACTAAATGTCATTGGTTAGGTTGGCTAGCAGGAGTGTTTCTGATGCACCAGCACCCAAGTTCGACACTCCCTTGAGTCTCCAGACCTGCCGACAATCCCATTGAAAACAGGCTAAAAGCATTTCCAATAGGCGCCCAAAAAAAGCTCCGCGTATTAAAAAGTCATTTTTTCAGGCGCCACACAACTCTAGCAGAAACTGTAGGGCTAAAAGTTTTTGGGCACGCGCTGAAAAACACTATCGCGTGCAGCATATTTTGGGCTTCGGATTGCGTGCACTTCACAATTTGCACAGTGTGCTTTTTGAGCGCGCGTTTTTGGGCGTCTACTAAAGCAATGTTGGTCCCGGCGCATTAAAAGCGCTACAGTGCCGCGCTATAACTTTTATTGTGCGCAATATTTTTGTGCAGCCATTGAAGATGCTCTAAGGTTCAAAATAGACCGGGACCTGCCGACAATCCCATTGAAAACAGGCTAAGGTTCAAAATAGATCGGGATTAGAGAATTCGATGTGCTGATTTCAAGGATTATTAGAAGTTCAGGGTTTGATTTAGCTTTCGATTATAAGTTTTAGGTTTTTTTAGACTTTTTCCTCAGTCACGTAAACACTCTTTTTAGGAGATTCACGTAAAGACTTTAAAAAATAATAATTCACGTAAAGACTTGATGCACACAAAAAAAAAGAGTAAAGACTTGATGCATGTGATATAGGCTTTTAATAATTTTTTATTTAAACTGGAAAACAGGTACATGCATACACGGCGATCGCATACACGGCTCCTGATTTACGTAGGAGACCAACCGAACGCAAGCGAAGTTGTAACGTGATTTATCCACTAAAAGAAATTGTAACGTGATTATTGCGTAGTACGGTACGAGTTAGAGACCCACCCGAATTAGATTAATCACCTGGGCCCTCTTATATACTCAACCCTTAGTTAACAACCTCCTAATCTAATCTGATCAAAACCTCAACAGCCTTTTCTAAACCCTAGACAGATCCGTTCGATATGGGCGTCGGCCCTTCCGTCGCCGACGGCGGCGACACCACGGCGGTGACGGGGTCCATCAGCGAGGTGCCCAAGATATCCGGCACCCACGAGTTCACGATCCGCGAGTACAGCCGCACCAAGGGCATGGGCGTGGGCAAGTCGATCCTGTCGCAGTACTTCTCCGTCGACGGCCGCCGGTGGTACATCCGCTTCTACCCGGACGGCTACAGCACGGCCGACGGCGCCTGGATCGCCTTCTACGCGCAGACGCTCTACAAGCCGCAGTTCCGCCCCGTGCGCGCCGAGTTCACGTTCCAGCTCCTCGGCCCCAACGGCGACGTCCGCCACACGCGCCGATCCGATCGGGCCTGCAAGTACGACACCTTCTGCAACAGCTGGGGCATCCGCCGCTACATCACCCGGGAGCAGCTCGAGAGCGCGGCGCTCGGCGCCATCCACGCCGACTCCATCACCGTGCGCTGCACCGTCACGATCCACCTAGCGCGGAGGAGGAGCCTCGCGATCAACCGCCCGGGCCTCGTCCAGATGCCGCCGCCACCGCCGTCGAACCACGGGGAGAACTCCCTCAGGTTCCTCGCCGGCGGGAAGGCCCCCTTTGACGTGCGCTTCGACGTGGACGGCGAGATCTTCGAGGCGCACCGGATGGTGGTGGCCGCGCAGTCGGCGTGGTTCGAGAGCCTCCTCTACGGCCACGGCCGCGAGGCCGGGAAGGACGTCTTCGAAGTCGGCGGCGGCATTGTCACCGCGGAGGCGTTCCGTGGCGTGCTCCACTTCATCTACACCGACGAGCTGCCCCCAGAGGCCGCCAAGGGGAGGGGGTCGTACGACCTGACGCTGCGGCTGTTCGAGGCGGCCGACTACTACCTCATCGAGAGGCTGAAGCTGATGTGCGCGTGCAGGCTGGGCGACTTCATCAAGGACTCCACCGTGGACGCGCTCATGGTGATCGCGGAGGACTACTCGTGCAAGGACCTCGCGCAGGCGTGCCGGAACTTCGCGGCGCGCAGGGGCCTGAGTTTGGCAGCGATAAAGAGGAGATTAGTGTCCAGCGCTGCTCCGGCGACGAGGAGGATCATGGACGTGCCGGCTCCGTCGACGAGCGGCTGAGTGAAATTTTCTTGTGCGTGCATGCATGCATGTGGGGTACGTATACTTAGTAGGGTAATCTATCGGACTACATATATTATAGCGTGGGTTGTATAATGCTGATCGATATAGCTAGTTTTGTTTTCTGTTGGAAGGTCGAATTTATAGTTAATTAGGTTATTGGTGTGCTGAAGTACTGTTCATACTCCATACTCCATAGTATATTAAGCAAGAGTCCAGTTTATGACAGTTGCCTCTGTTATCGTGTCATCGTCGTGAGAAAGAATTTGATACCTTGTAGTTAGGCTATTGGTCATATCCACAATTTGATTGCCTTGAGTTTGCACTTTACACTACCCATGATATGTAAGAATTTGCTTTGATGTTCTTGGATTTCGTGGATGTGTTTTTATGAACTTGCTCTATTGTTCTTTTCAAAACCTGTCACTATTTTTCGCTAAAGCGACAGAGATTACAAAGCAAACACAGAGATGGACAAAGGGACAGAGATTACAAAGCAAACATAGGATAGGATTTTGTAATTTGGTTAGTCTGTGAGCTTGCTCTGTTTTCTATCCAAAAAAACCATCGCACTGTTAATGTTGCCCATGCTTATAGGTTATCTGAGGGTGGGGGGGGAGGGGTTCAGAAGTATAAGATGTTCTAACGTTTTAGTGTGTTTGTTCACTCATTCCAGTTCATATGTAGTCTATACAGAAATATCTAAAACATCTTATACTTACATCTTATACATCCGTACCTAGATAAATCTAAGACAAGAATTTTGGGACGGAGGGACTATTTGTGAATGAAGGGAGTACACTTTAGCTATTTATCAGTTACTTGATGGAAATAAGATTTGGATAAGTCAATTCTGTGTGAAAGTCGCAACGCGTCCTGAGGCTGAGATGGGGTGAAGCACTAGCTTATGTGTCTCCTGCGAGGCCGAGTCAAGACCTCGCTGGAGATAGAGATGATGCAGCTGACCATGGTGTCATCGACATAGACGAGGACGAGGCTTTTCATAGGTGCGGGTGGGCAGGGGGTGCTATTTATTTCAACTCCTTGGATTAGACAGTGTCTGAGATCGACATGGCGACGCCACGGCCGCCGACGAGGCATGTGAAGAGGAGGGCGCAGAGAAGACATTATGTATGCCGCGAGGTAGAAGATGAACAACCCACCGCCGATTGGCTAGGCTTTTGGCCTCTTGCGTGCAACACGACGCATTGTTGTGGCCCACGCTACCGCTTCTCCTTAACCTTATCTCTTTAAACAGATCCTATCTCTTCTTTCTCGCTTCATTTTTTCTTTCGAAGGCTGCCATGTAGGCTTCTTTCTTCACCTTTTTGCTATCGTTGTCGCCATGGATGCTCTTCTCCCAAATTGTTGCGGCCGCTAAGGACGCGCCTCTCCTCTTGTTATCATATTTTTTTTGAATTCATGATATTTTTGGATTTCACAAACTTCATTTGAATTTCACAAACTTTATTTGAATTCGTGAACATTATTCAATTTTGTAAATTTTATTTGAATTCATGAGCAATTTTTTGAATTCACAAATTTTTCAATTAAATAAACGTTTTTTGAATTCAAAAATATTTTAATTTTGTGATCTTTTTTAATTCCATGGTATTTTTATGAATACGTGAACTTCATACCAATTCACAAGATTTTTTAAATTTGTTAAATCCACAAAAAAATCAAATTCATTAGCATTTTCCGAAATACATAAAAAAATAAGTTCATGAAAATTTATTTGAGTTCATGAAAAAAACAATATTTTTAACATTATTCAAATTCATGAACATTATGAAATATGTGAAAATTTAAAATGCATGGACATTTTTCAATTTCTTAAATGGTTTTCAAATTGATGGTCATTCTTTAAATTCGTGCACATTCTTTTGCTTTCATGATTTTGTTTTTGAATTTCACGAAAAAATTGAATTCCTGAACTTTTTTCGAGTTTGTGAACATTGGTTTTCCATTTGTGAACATTTTTTTTATTTTTTGAAATTTTAAATTTCCATGTTGTTTTCCATAGTCTTGACATTCTTGAATTTGTGATGTTTTCTCAAAAGCCGGCGGAAAAACAAAAAAAAATCGAAAAAATACTGTGAAAGCCAGATGTGCAGTTATTAATTAAGCAACCTGTGTTGTTTAATTAGCAAAAAATGCACATTAAAATTTTTGTGTTGATGCTTGCGTTGCTCACAGATACTCCCTCGATTCATATATATAGGGCTTAATACGTTTTTAGACTATCTTTGACCATTAATAAGATTAATAATACATGAGATGTATAATGTGAAAATTATATCATTGAAAGCTCCTTTCATGTACGTATTTGACGGTATGATTTATGTAACTTGCATGTCATATATTATTGCTATAACACGTGGTCGAAGTTTGCCTTGAAAAACACATTAGGCCCTACTCCCTCCGTCCAATGAAGAGTGTGCGCTTGACTTTAAAATGTATACACAAAAGAGTGTACTTCTATTTTCTCTATGCACTTTAAAGTAGAAAAAATATTTATCTCATCACACGGTAGATCAATAACATTCTACACATTGTTTTCTTAATTTTTACATGCACTTAGCTCATTGGAATTGAGCAATTAAAGAGGAGGGGCAGTACTACTAATGAGAGAGAGAAAAAGACGAACTAAACACGGCCGTGCGTGCGTGCGCTCGCTCATGGTTGCGAGATGGGCCAGGCCCATGCAGCGAGCGACGCGAGGCTGCGCCTGGTTTGCTGCAACGGGCGATACATGTCACCCCCACATGTCAGTAACGCGGGAAGGCGTTAAGACCTTCCGAGCGACGGCAATGGATTCTCCGCGCACTCGGAGCGAAGCAGTCGGCAGTCACACGTGATGGGCCTGCCCGAGGAGGAGTATGCGGCTGCAAACCCTTCCGTGCTTCTCCCGCGCCGTGTCCATGAGGGAGACGCCGGATTCCTCTTCTTGCCTCCCGCGGAAGCATCCTTTCCCTTCCGCCTGGCACCCGCCGCATGCCCACCAGGCGTTCGACGTAATGCTACGCCCGGGAGACCCAGCCCCCATTTTATATCTTCCAAGTCCAGGACGGAGGGGACTCCTGGTTTATTCGTGAAATAATTGGCAGCATCCCCGAGCTTCAACCTTAGGTAAGATCCTGCCCCAGTAGTTTTATGCTGGTTCTTGAGATCGCAGAGCTGCAAATTCCTTATGTTTGTGCGTACATGACATGCATTTGAATTTAGCACAATTGCGCACAGTTATTAGCACACAGACGATGCCGTGGACCTATTGCACTAGTCACTATTTCATTTTCACTACGCCGACGATACATAGGTGCCGTGGCGCCGTCTCGGCCTGGCGTGACCTTTTGACTGTACCCCATGACACTGGTGGTGTCGCGGCGTTGTGCAGTCTGTACACCATGACATGGTGTTGTCGCGGCGTTGTGCATTTTGTACCCCATGACACATGTGGTGTCGCGGCGTTGTGCAGTCTGTACCCCATGGCATCGGTGGTGTCGCGGCGTTGTGCGGTCCTGGTTGGCCGGCGCCTTTCGATTGCGTCGATGGTACAGTGTCTTGGTATGGTCTCGGCTGACTGTTGCAGTTGAGTGCTTGGGGTGCCCCCCCCCCCCCCCCCCCCCACCATGTGTTTTTTCACTTTATCTCTCTTCTTGTGCCCCCCTGTTCTTCTGGTTCACTTGAACCCTATCTTGTATTAGGCTGCAAAGTCTATAGGCAAAAATGAATACAATTCAGGTGGAGGGCTTTGCCCTCCCCCGGTGACCTTCAAAAAAAAAAACTATTTCATTTTCTCTTTATTAATTCTTGCGGTGCCGCTTTAAATTGTAGCTGCACTGGTTCACCAGTTGGACCGTGCAGAAGTGGAATACTTGAGTTTCTTCCATCTTCTGTGTGGACCAGATTAATATTATGCAAAAGGAAAGCATCATCCATGAACAGAAAATAAATCACATGATTGTCAATTGAATACCTTCCTCATCTTCTTTTCTTGGTGATGCCAGGAATTCACGATAGTATATTATGCTATATAGGATGGGTGGTCTTAAATATGCCACTTTTCTTAACTTATAAAACAATTGAACTCTAAAATTTAAGTTGGGATTTTGATGGTATTACAGGAAAAAGAACCGTAACACAGAATACTAATGACCATAACTAGCATATTGTTTCCCCATGGACTTGCACAGTTAAAACTCTCTGCTTTGTGTATGCTTGCCTGCATTGTTGGGTCAAATAAAAGAAAAACCTGCTTCTAATGGCCTGCCTTCTTTTTACAAAGGGTTCAATACCACAGCGCCATTTACCAAATTTCCACTTGAAGCTTACTGGCACATCCTGCAAGTGGATAACTAAAACAGCTCCATATCAAAGATGAGCTTCAGATCTATTGAGCAATTACTTAGAAGGAATAGCAAGATCAAAATTTCTCAGAGTATTGCCAATGGTATTCATGACCAGAAGGAAGAGCAGTCTGTGCAAACCTTGAGGGAGTCACTTCTTGCGAGCAACCAGCTCCCAGAGAAGTTTGATGACCATCATGTCTTACTACGGTATCTAAGTTTTATCCATTATCCAGAAACTATGTTGTATACTTTTATACACGGTTACATCACCAAAATTATCCATCTAAATAATGGGAGATATTTTACACCTCAACAGTTAGGAGGTCTGACGTACTCTTATTTTGTATTGAAGTTGGACTTGATCTGATTGAATCTTAATCATGTAGCTTTCTGAGAATGCGAGGATTCAACATAATAAAGGCAAAAGAGATGTTCTTGAACATGCTGAAATGGCGTGAGGATTGTGCTGTTGATACCATTGCAAAGGTATGCCATGGCTGTCATTTGTAAATACCCCTGTTTGTAATTTGTCCAAAGAGTCTCGTAATTGTCTTGTATCCTTCTACATTTGTAGTTCCACAGTATCAGTGTTATCTGGTTGAAATATTAAGGGGAAATGGTGTTTCTATGTTACAGGATTTTAAATTTGAGGAATTTGACGCATTAAAACGTTGCTACCCTCATGGATTTCATGGAGTTGACAGATTTGGAAGGCCACTATACATTGAACGGATTGGCTCAGTGGATCTCAGTAAGCTCATGCAAGTGACTAGTATTGATCGATATATAAAATATCATATATCAGAACAGGAGAAAACTTTATCTTTGAGATATCCTGCATGTTCTCTTGCCGCAAAGAAGCACATATCGTCTACAACAGCCATATTAGATGTGAAAGGATTGGTGCGTTGCTGTCTGTGAAATCTTCTAATCAGTGCTATACATTAATTCCATTGTTTCATTGAAGAGGGTAGTTGCATAGCTGTTTGATCATTTCTTCATTGCCTGATACTGAGGCCAAGCTTTTGTCTTGGAAGCAGGTACTCAATTTGTTTTTGTTGTCATGTAACTTGGTTCATTCTTAAGGCCGTTCCTCTGTCAAGTTGTATTTATATTAGGAATTTGTGGCTGCAATAGCAATGTACATTCATAAACTATCATATGTCTAAGCTATTAGTTTTTAGCACTCGCACTAGCACATGATTAGGCTATTTTAATATGTACCTAACTATTCATTTGGATACTCCTGTTATTTCAGGGCATGAACAATTTTTCAAAAGCTGCACGAGAGATGTTCATTGAAATTCAGAAGATTGACAGCAATTACTATCCAGAGGTAAGCTAATCTAGTTAGAAAATGTCTATGTTAGACCCTTGACTATGTTCCCTAGAAGACTAGAATCCCGAAGTTTAAAATCATTTATCTAAAAATTTGTTTTGTTGTGGACCTTGATCTATAATAGCTTGGATAAGATAATGGTCTGAAGACCAGGGATCAGGCACTCACCCTCAATAGCCGCATCAGGGGTTGTTCCTAATGTGGAAGTAATCTCTTAGGCTTTGGGATTTCTTTGCTTGATCTAAAAGCTTGATTCAAAGTTTCGAACTCAAGACCGTTTCATAAGTCTACCTTCTTATTCAATTGGACTCTTGCTAATTTAACTGGACTCTTTCCTATTGAGCCAACAGTATCTAATTTAACTGGACTCTTTCCTATTCAGAAGATAATCCCTTATATGTTCGTCTCAACTCTCCTCCAAGACCGGGGTGGTACTAAACTTCCCACCATGTCATGGCAACCCACATGAGCCTTTGAGATTTTGCAGGAATTATTGTTTGTATTGGCCTAAAGCCCTAAAGCCCATCTATAATTCAACAATCCCCCACCAGATCTTGGAGGCCCATTGTGTTGTCCTCTGTTTCAAACACTGTTTTGATATACCAGACCATGCTTTGAAATGTCAGTTTGGCCTAAAGAAGTTTCACCAATTGTCTTACTGGTACTAGGCTACTGAAGGCTAACCCTGCATGTGGAGCATATTAGTCACACTCCGGGCCTATTCATGTGTGTTATGACCGGCCAGGTCTATGGCCGCCGCAGGCCCAACAGGCAGGCTTAGGCCCGCAAGTTACCTTAGTTTTATTCAGATTAGGCAAGTTATCTCAGGATTGAAGGATTGATTCTTCTACAAATTATCTAGGATATAAATATAGATTGTAAGACTCTTTTGGATGCAAGCAATAAAGACTATTATTATCTTTTGTTGCCCGGCTTCTAGAGGAGCCGGAAACCCTAGCCGCCGCAACCTAGCCGCCGCCGCCCTCAACCCTAGCGGCGACGGCGCCCTGCCGCCGGCGCGCCCGCTCCTCGCCGCGCCCACTTCCTCTTTGCCCCTACAACCTACGCAGTAGAGCCGGTAGGAACCCTAGTCCTACCAATTTGGTATTCAGAGACCACGTTGCGATCATGTCGATGCCGCCATCACCGCCGCCGCTGCCCGTCGGCACCACCGCGCCCATGACGACGGCGCCAAGCATCACCGCGCCGACCGCATCCGCCGGGACCTCGCTGGCGTGTCCCGTCTCCTCCTCGGCACCACCTGCACCGGCGTCTCCGGGCGCATCTCCACCACCACCGCTGGCCGCCTTGTCTCCGGAGCAACTCGCCGCCACGCTACATCACCTCGTCACCGCCGTCCACGGGCTTCAGCTCCACCAGCAATATGGGGCCGGGGCCTATGCTCAACCGCCATCGGCCCCGATCGCCGCCCCTGGTCTTCTCCTACAGCAGCAGCCGCAGTACGGGGGCGGGGCGAGCCCCTTCGCGCCACCACCAGGACCGTACCAGGGCGCGGCCGCGTACGGCGGGCCCCTGTTCGGGCCGATCCAGGTGGGATTGGCATCCGGGCCAGCGCCGGCCGCGACGCCCCTCTGGCCTTTGCCGCCGGCCACCTCGGCCGCCTCCTGGCTGCAGCAGCCGCCGCCCACCGTCTGGCCGGTTCAGCAGACGCCGTTCCCCGCATGGCCGGCCCAGCAGCCGCCGCCGACGGCGTCCCAGGGCCTGCGTCCACCGCCGTTCTCCGCGCCCTCATCAGCCGGGACCACCTCGGGCGCGGCCTCGACTACCGGGTTACCGATCCATCAGGTCCGGTTTCCCCCGTCCCCGTCCCCCCTGCCAGCATGGGCGGCGGGGTCTTCGCCTTCACCGGTCTACACCACGACCCCGGTTGAGCCGACTCCGTTTCCGCAGTTCGGCGGGCCATCCGGCCCCGCCGGCCAGTACCCGGACTACTCCGATCAGGCACCTCCGGCTTCACTCTTCCGAGCCCCCGCGCCTGCTCAGCACGGCGGGCCGCAGCAGACACCGCCGCGGTTCGCCAAACTCGACTTCGCCACCTACGAGGGCACGGAGGACCCCCTCAACTGGCTCAACCAGTGCGAACAGTTCTTTCGAGGGCAGCGGACGCTCGCTTCAGATCGTACCTGGCTCGCGTCCTATCATCTTCGAGGCGCAGCACAGACCTGGTACTACGCCCTCGAGCAGGACGAGGGCGGCATGCCACCGTGGGAGCGCTTCCGGGAGCTCTGTCTTCTCCGTTTTGGGCCTCCTATCCGCGGGAGCCGACTGGCGGCCCTCGGCCGTTTACCATTCACATCTACGGTGCAGGACTACGCCGATCGCTTCCAGGCCCTGGCATGCCACGCGCCGGGCGTCTCCGCGACCCAGCGCGCCGAGCTCTTTGTGGGCGGTCTGCCGGACCATATCCGCGTGGACGTCGAGCTCCGGGATCCCCCCGATCTCCAGACGGCCATGTACTACGCCCGGGCCTTCGAGCAGCGGGCCCAGGCACTGCAGCCGCCACTCGGACGGAGTGGCCGCCAGCCCAGTCGGCCAGCACCGACTTCCTCAGCCCCGGGTCGGCCTCTCCCATCCGCGACGGCCACATCCCCGGCTGCCACACGGCCCTTCCGTCGGCTGTCACCGGCCGAGCAGCAGGAGCGTCGCCGTCAGGGTCTCTGCTTCAACTGCGATGAGCCCTATACGCCGACCCATGTCTGCCCCCGCCTCTTTTATTTAGAGACGGTCGACTACACCGAGGAGAACGACTCGCCCGACCCGTTACATCCGCCTGCGGCGCCCGAGGACGCGGCCGCGGATTCCGCAGCGACGGCGTGCGTCGTCTCCCTTCACGCCCTGGCCGGCATCCGGGGCGAGCAGACCATGCTGCTGCCGGTGACGATCCATGGCGAGCGCCTGGTGGCCCTGCTAGATACGGGCTCCACACACAACTTTCTGCCCGAATCGACCATGCGTCGGCTAGCCCTCCCGACGACGGGCGGGGAGCGCCTGCGGATCACAGTGGCGAACGGTGATCGCCTCCGGTGCCATGGGCTAGCCCGCGACGTTCCCATCTCCATCGGCGGCCAACACTTTTCCATCACTTGTGCAGGGATCGATCTCGGCTGCTTCGACTTCATCCTCGGGGTGGACTTTCTCCGGACCCTCGGCCCCATCCTATGGGATTTCGACGCACTCATGATGACATTCTGGCGGCAGGGCCGCCGCATCCGGTGGGAGGGCATTGGGGGCGCCGCGGCTGCCGTGCCACATCTCCAGCTGGCTGCCGCGTCCTCGGAGGCTGAGCACCCCCTGCTGGATTCTCTTCTGGAGCAGCACAGCGACCTCTTCGACGCTCCGCGGGGTCTTCCGCCTGCCCGGGTGTACGACCATCATATTCACCTCGTACTAGGCTCCACTCCGGTGGTGGTACGGCCCTACCGCTACCCCCAGCTGCAGAAGGATGAGTTGGAGCGCCAGTGTGCCCTGATGCTCGCCGCAGGCATCATCCGGATCTCCACGTCACCCTTCACGGCGCCGGTGCTTCTCGTCCGTAAGTCCGACGGCACATGGCGCTTCTGCATCGACTACCGCGCCCTCAACGCACTCACGCTCAAGGACAAGTTCCCTATACCGGTGGTCGACGAGCTCTTGGATGAGCTCCATGGGGCACGCTTCTTCACCAAGCTCGATCTTAGGTCGGGCTATCATCAGGTGCGCATGCATCCGGACGACATCGCCAAGACGGCGTTTCGCACCCACCATGGCCACTTCGAGTTCTTGGTGATGCCTTTCGGCCTCGCCAACGCCCCGGCGACTTTCCAAGCCCTGATGAACGACGTCCTTCGACCCTACTTACGGCGGTTTGTGCTTGTTTTCTTTGATGACATTCTTATCTACAGCGCCACCTGGGCCGAACATCTCCAGCACGTCGCCATCGTCTTCAACGAGCTTCGGGCGCACCACCTCCACCTTAAGCGCTCAAAGTGCTCGTTCGGGACACCTACCGTCGCCTACCTCGGCCATGTCATCTCGGCCGACGGAGTGGCTATGGACGCCGATAAGGTGGCGGCCGTCTCCGCCTGGCCGACGCCTCACTCACCGCGGGCTCTCCGCGGGTTCCTCGGACTCGCTGGCTACTACCGGAAATTTATCCGGGAGTTCGGACTCATCGCGGCGCCCCTCACGCGGTTGCTTCGCCGCGACGCCTTCGCCTGGGACGCTGAGGCGACGACGGCATTCGAGGCCCTCAAGGGGGCCCTCACGACGGGCCCCGTCCTCCAGATGCCCGACTTCGACCGTCCGTTCGTGGTGGACTGTGACGCCTCGGGCGCCGGGTTCGGCGCCGTACTTCATCAGGGCGATGGGCCCCTCGCCTTCTTCAGCCGGCCTTTCGCTCCGCGCCATCTTAAGTTGGCCGCTTACGAGCGGGAGCTCATTGGCCTCGTCCAGGCCGTGCGTCATTGGCGGCCATACTTGTGGGGGCGGACCTTCCACATTCGCACGGACCACTACAGCCTGAAGTTCTTGCTGGATCAACGGCTGTCGACCGTACCGCAGCACCAGTGGATCAGCAAGCTCTTCGGCTTCGACTTCTCCGTCGAGTATCGGCCGGGCCGTCTTAACACCGTGGCCGACGCGCTATCCCGTCGCGATTCCGACCTCGCGCCAACCGCCGACGCGTCCGCCGGGACGGCCCTGTGCATCCGCTCCGGGCCATCGTTCGGTCTCTTCACCGACATTCGACGCGCCACTGCGACGGCCGATGACGCCGCACTTCTTCAGCAGCAGCTCGCGGTCGGCGACTTGGAGGAGCCCTGGCGCTTCTCTGACGGACTGCTCCTGCATGGACGCCGGATCTTTGTTCCGGCGCATGATGATCTCCGTCACCAGGTGTTGCAGCTCGCTCACTCGGCGGGCCATGAGGGTGTGCAGAAAACCCTCCATCGTCTTCGCGCCGACTTCTACATCCCTGGCGATCGTGCCCTGGTCTGCGACTGGGTTCGGTCTTGTCAGACTTGCCAGCGCAACAAGACAGAGACCCTGAGACCGGCGGGGCTCCTTCAGCCCTTGGAGGTGCCGTCTCAGGTTTGGGCGGATATCTCCTTGGACTTCATCGAGGGCCTTCCCAAGGTAGGGGGCAAGTCAGTCATCCTCACGGTGGTCGATCGCTTCTCTAAGTACGCCCACTTCATCGCGTTGGGCCATCCGTACACAGCGGCATCCGTGGCCCGGGCTTTCTTCGACGGCATAGTCCGTCTACACGGGTTCCCGACGTCGATCGTCAGTGATCGGGACCCAGTCTTCACGGGCCATGTCTGGCGCGACCTCTTCAGGATGGCGGGTGTCCAGCTCCGCCTGAGTACGGCGTTCCATCCTCAGACGGACGGTCAGTCTGAGGTGGTTAACAAGGTCATTGCCATGTATTTGCGTTGTGTGACAGGTGATCGACCTCGCGCTTGGGTGGACTGGCTATCTTGGGCGGAGTACTGCTACAACACTTCTTATCACTCCGCCCTGCGCGCGACGCCATTTGAGGTGGTCTATGGTCGACCACCCCCGCCTATACTTCCGGTCGACCCGGAGACGGCTCGGACAGCAGTAGCGGGTGACCTTATCCGCACCCGTGATGAGATGCTGGCTGAGGTCCGTCAGCGTCTCCTTCAGGCCCAGCAGACGGCCAAGCACTACTACGACGATCATCATCGCGAGGCGGAGTTCGCAGTGGGTGACTGGGTGTGGCTGCGTCTTCTCCACCGCTCTACGCAGTCACTGGACCCGCGCGCAAAGCGCAAGCTTGGCCCTCGCTACGCCGGGCCCTTCCCTGTCGTGGAGCGCATTGGGAAGGTGGCCTATCGTCTTCAGCTTCCAGCCCGCGCCCGCATCCACGACGTGTTCCATGTGGGGCTGCTCAAACCTTTCCGTGGCGAGCCACCGGCGGCTCCTCCGACGCTTCCTCCAACCGCCGATGGTCGCATTCTTCCAGAGCCAGCAAAGGTGTTGCAGGCTCAGCTCCGTCGTGGCGTCTGGTTCATCCTAATTCAGTGGGCGGGCCTTCCGGAGGAAGAGGCGACTTGGGAGCAGCGTGAGGATTTCCGTCAACACTATCCAGACTTTCAGCTCGAGGACGAGCTGTTTGCGCAGGCGGGGAGAGATGTTATGACCGGCCAGGTCTATGGCCGCCGCAGGCCCAACAGGCAGGCTTAGGCCCGCAAGTTACCTTAGTTTTATTCAGATTAGGCAAGTTATCTCAGGATTGATTCTTCTACAAGTTATCTAGGATATAAATATAGATTGTAAGACTCTTTTGGATGCAAGCAATAAAGACTATTATTATCTTTTGTTGCCCGGCTCCTAGAGGAGCCGGAAACCCTAGCCGCCGCAACCTAGCCGCCGCCGCCCTCAACCCTAGCCGCGATGGCGCCCTGCCGCCGGCGCGCCCGCTCCTCGCCGCGCCCACTTCCTCTTTGCCCCTACAACCTACGCAGTAGAGCCGGTAGGAACCCTAGTCCTACCAATGTGCTTACTAGAGATTACCCTATCTCATAGACTCTGACCAGCAGTCGGGCTTATATAGGTGTGTTCTTCCAAAGATTGCTAGGTAGGATAGCATCTTGCTTATACAAGCCTTAGAACGCATTAAGATGAAAGTCAACCCGCCATAAAATTTGTGAGGGTAGTGCATCTCGAACAGAGTGGGTTAGTAAAGTTACTCTCCTCCAGTTAACTAGTAGTTTGTTTTCCAAGGTCATACTTCACGGGATCTCCAATCACATAGGTTGGTTTACCACCATAGCAACTCATGTGGGTCTCATACTCATCTCCCTCGATGCATTTTCTATCACAACACGTGATAAAGCTTTTGTGAATGGATCTGCCAGATTCTTAGCCAACTTGGTATAATCCAACTCCATTACTCCAGAGTTTCTTAAATATTTGATAGGTCTCAGCTCTCAATCTTCTTATATGCTTTCTGGATAACATGTTGTTGGAAACAAACCGGCTTTGTTTGCTCACGGCAAACGCGATGTCAGGCGTCGTAGCGCAAGCTAGGTACATAAGTGAACCAATCACTTGAGTATCTCAACTGATATATAGTTGTGCCTTCGAACTTTGAATCTGTACACTAGGACCATATGGTGTTGGAAAAGATTTGTAATCTGAATAACCAAAGCGACTCAGAATGTTCTCAACATAGTGGAATTACAGAAGTGTAATCCCACCCTCAATATCTCTCAATAACTTGATGTTCAAGATAACATCAGCACACCAAGATCTTTCATCTCAAAGTTATGAGATAGAAAAGCCTTAACCTCCTCAATGACTTTGAGGTTGGTTCCAAATATCAGTATGACATACAGGCACAACATAACTCCTCCCCATGGCGACAGTATACACATTTGTCAGCTTCATTAAGAACAAAACCGACAGATGTTAAGCTTTCTCAAACTTCTCATGCCATTGCTTAGGAGCTCATTTCCTTCCTTCCTGACGTCCATCTGATGGACGAGAAGACCATGCGAGGCCCCCAATGAGAGTAACACTCGAATGGTGGTCAGTCTGGCCATAGGCGAGTAAGTATTGAAGAAATCTTCACCTCTTTCTGGGTATAACCCTTGGCCAGAAGCCTAGCATTGTTCTCTTCAATCGTACCATCAGGCCTGAGCTCCTATTTACTTCCTTTTCATGTGTTTTCCGTTTGGGGATGATATGGAACTTATCTGATAACAAGAGCCAGAATATAGAGTAAAAATAAATAAGAGCTAGACTATTTGCCATTGTAGATATGTAGGAAATTCAAATTTAGGCAACCCATACCATGATGAGCGTAAAGGTACAGTTTTCTAAAGAATATTTCAGACATAGATAGCTTCATCCCTGCTATGTCTAATACATAGTTTTAAATAGCAGGCTATGGCATTCTACGTTTGGAGCTAAATTGACTCTATGGCATGCTAAATGACGCTAAGTTGTACACGATCCGTTTAGTTGACAGTGTGTTAGGAATGAGTTTCTATTTTATTTTATTGTCCATTAAGTTCTGCTATCACTTATTAGCACCTAGGAATTTCTTGCTGGGAAATTATGGAGCTTCATAAAAACAGAGGCAGTTATGGCTAATATCCTATTGTTCGGAAACAAAACTAGTTAGATTTTTTGCTTCCAATCTCAGCAGAAAATAGTTTCAACAATATATTCATATGGCCTTGATTTATGATACAGACATTACATCAACTTTACATAATCAACGCTGGTTCTGGATTTAGAGCATTGTGGAAAGTACTAAAAGCATTTATGGAGGCAAGAACTTTAAAAAAGATTCAGGTAGCGCATGTTTTCTTTCCGTAAGTGTCAATTATTGTTCTTGGACAAAAGATTGAATTACTGAATACTTTGCTTACTCACATGCCACTTGCAAGGTTTTGGGGACCAATTACCTTAGCACCGTACTAGAAGCTGTTGAACCAAGGTAAAGTGCATCAAGTTATAAGCTACTTTTACATTGTTAGGAGAATGACCGTTTGCTCTTTCCTGCAGCAATTTACCTGAATTTTTGGGTGGAACATGTACTTGTTCTGCAACTGGAGGGTGCTTGCTCCAAGATAAAGGACCTTGGACTGATGCTGGAATTATCCGTGCTTCTAAGGTGAGGTATGATGCTTCTTTTAAAGTTTGTTTGAAATTTGCTGGGAAGCTGAACTAATTGTTGGGAGTAGTATATTTGTACCTAGGAAGTTTTTGGAGAATGGGAAATCTTTCAATAAGATGACTTCTATAACTGGCAGCAGGCTATTTTGTTAGTATAGTTGTTTGCAACTTTAGCTTTGACTGAGTGAAACCTATCCTTGGATTGCCCAGTAGGAGGCTACAATAGTGTTGTTTGGTCAGTGGCCATTCATATGTTGGTATTATACTTCTCAATTTCAAGTGTTATGGACTAGATACTTCATGGTTGTTCAAGTTTTAATCTTGATTTAGTATATCTACTGCCCTATTTTATCTTTATCTTTATACTCCCACAAATATTTGAGTTGGTGGCGGCGATGGACCTTCTGCCATGCCACCTCCTCTCCTCCACCAAAGTAACTTCATAACTGGTTGGGCAATCTCTCCACAATTTCTACCATCTTGGATTTGCATAATATGTCGTATGGTTATTTTTGCCGTATTACTTTAATTTTCTTAAATTAGTTTCATAGCAACACACGGGCATTCTGCATAATAGAAAAAAAACACAATTTCCTACCTGTGAGCTTCCTTTCCTGGATTGCCCCCTCTTCATCTCTCCATTGAGGTTTCCTGTCTTCTTCAGTGGCTGATTTTCGGAAAAAAATATTATGACATAACACAGGGAGCTTCCCCATCAAAAGAAAACATCTATTGGAGAAAAATAGAAGTGTCACACCTTCATTGTATCTACTCATTTCATCTTGTTTTTACCCTCCCACCTCCATTTCATCACCAAGTGTCATATTAGAATAGAAGAAACATACTCCTATCTTCTCTCGTTTTCTCCCTCCTTTCCTTTGCAAAGAATGCATTTTGGATTTCTGACACTTTATTTGCAGGAGCCTTCAGCAAGACATGTAGATCCCACGTGTGGTAGGAAACGTACTCTTGGCATGTTGTTGTTAGAGGATAATCAGGTCTTGATACTGTTACTGAAATTCTGCTTCTGTCCTTGTATACTTCCATTTAAAAAACTGGAACAGCACATCTGATAGCACATAGCACAGAAAGTAAAAAAAAAAATCTCAAAAGGTTTGTGCTATGGTTTGACTGTGAACCAGTAGTACAGTTGCACTTCGGGAGTTCAGATTAGCAGATATTACTTGTATGTCTTTCGAATGAGTGGTTTTGCCTCATAGCCTAACTACTCCCCATGAAATGAGAATTCTCCAGTTACTAATTGTTGTAAATCTGTATGGAACAGGTTGCTAATCAGATGAGTGGAAATACTCATCAGAAACAAGCCAACGAACAGATCTCAGGGAAGATACAAGAACTTGAAGACTGTGCTGCTCAGACCAAGGAGGTGAGAAAAGACACTTAATTAAGAAATTGCAGCCTAAGCATCAGCTGAGTGATATTTTCTTCGTACTTTCAGACCCTAGAGACACTAATATGTAAGCAGAAAGAACTTGCAATCCACATTGAGCAGTTGAGGAAACTCGTACGGTGAGAATGACATCCTCCTTTATCTGTCTAACTGCATGCTGTGAATCCTTTTCAAATTGAGGTAGTAATATTTGTTTTTTTTTTGTTTTATTATAATACAGGGATGATGTCCTGCCAGAGAAGAACACAAATATCCAAACCTTGAAGTGAGAAGGAAAATTCAGGCATCGCTGCATTGCAGTGAAGAAATTGGCAGCATAGATGGTTTCGAGTAATGCTTTCTAATACAACCGCTATCAGCCTGTAGGATCCTACCATGCATATTGACTTCAAAATGCGGTTTATTTCTAGTGTACACCATGTCTACTACTGCTCTACCTCGTCCTTCCAAGAAAAGTCACATATCATGTTACTCGTGTAATTTACCTTCCTCTAATTATCATGAATAAAGTTATCATCTCTTACAAGTACTAAAATTTACTTTATGTGGTATTTTTGCCAATATCTGCCATCCCCGAGGCTTCTCTCAACATCGTGCTTGCATTTCAAAGGCAGCTTAATATCAGGATGTAATTCTGGCTTCTAGGGTTGTTTTGGTTTCAGTGGTATTTCAAGGCCTTGATCACCACCTGGTTGTCTAAAACACAGGTGCATTGTTGTACGTTACACAGGTGCATATATGCATGTTTCCTGAAACCAGAGAAGGTTGCTTGTACCTTCAGCATAGCAGTACCACATCCTGGGCTTTGCCCCACCAGGATCCGAAAGAAGAAATCCCAAATTGAATTTAGACGAGGAAATGTTACCTCCATTGTGTATCACAAAACCCACATCGAATGACAGAAATTGAGAATTTGAAGGGAGAGTTCTGAACCTTCGGTGGCCTTGAACAATGATGCTCTTCCACCAAAGCAGGATAGGAGAATTTGCACCCACCAAATCTTCTGTAACCTTGACTCTGGATCTGGTAAATTCTGCCACGAGGAAGAACTCATGGAGACCCTTGCCAGCTTCAAATTTGATAGGAAGATGAAGTCGCTTCCAAATGTGCTCCTCGAACTCGTGCCCCTTGTCGAAACGGAGATCTGCAAGAGACATGGTACATGGTGTTTGGTGGGCGCCGGCACCGGAGTGGTGTTCAACGCTGAGAGGATGTGGCCGCCGTGACCAGAGTGGCCATCAGCTGGAGGGTGGGTGGCTGCCGTGGCCGGAGTGGGCCGCGGCACAGCTAGGAGGCTATGAGGCTGCTAATGAATCGAATCGACTGTGGGGCTATGTTTGGGCCTATTCACACATGAACATGGCGCTCCTATGGTGATTGATACTCCCTCCGTTTCAAAATAGATGACCTCATAATCGATTCAACAAAAGTAGGAAGGTCTTTTTCAGACGGAAGACAAAGTAGGGAAGTTAGAGAAAACGGAGGTCAATTTCAATGTAGTGCTCAGTCCGGTTTATGTAGGATAAAAACCGACGATACATCTGAACACCAAACAACTAGATGGAAATACCGAACCGAAAACTATAGATCGAATAAACCAGAAATATCCATCAACTCGGTTAGGCCAGCTAGGTTTGATGTTCAGTTTTTTTATTTTAAAAAGCACTTAATTCACACTTTCACAGAAAGAATGGTGCGGCAAAGGCAAAGCTCGCTGTCACCCGATAGTCTTGTTGAATCCTGAGTCCGGGTCGAGGCAAATCGGCGGGCGACATGCGAGCCCCTCGCTAGCGTTGTTTAACCCGGGTGGTCGCGGAAACCCCCGTGACGCGAACGCGACGTGCACGCCATGGAACAAGTGTAGGATCACCACAGCCTGTGCAGTGTGCAGTGGTGGTTGGGCTCCCCTCAACTTCTTCTCTTCTGTAAAGAAAGAGAAAACGACGACCCCTGTCGAGCGAGAAGACGGGCCATGCCCGGCGACTCGATCGACCGCGGCGTTTTGCGCGCAAACCAAGCCGGCTTTGACACGGACGAGACAAAGCTTCTCCCCGATCGAGCTTGTCCGGATCACCCACCCACTCAACACTCATCATCAAGTGGCAATAATAATGCGGCACCAGCTATCCATCCAGATCATTTTTCTTCCCATGCTCAGTGTTCAGTCAACTCCCAGCTACTGCAGTGAGTCTGTCTTGGACTCTGGACTGGAGCAACATGCCTTTTCAAAGTTTATTGACAAATAAGCTTGGGCTGGTCAACTTTTGTCATGAAGAGATAAAAACGCTCGCAAAAAAAATTTAGGCACTCTGATTTTGTTAACTGCAAACACGACTTGTTTAAACTCTTGTTGTTTTTTTCTTGAAAAGGGTTTGAAAATGCACCAAAACATCTACTAAATGAGATTCCTGCGAAACCATAGCTTTCGTGGCCGGAAAGCATAGTTGCAGGGGGTTGTTACGAGATACACATTGGTTTTCTCCCTTTGCATTTGAACTACGGATATTTCGTCCTTTTGTGGGGGTAGAACTATATATGTCGACCGGTATGACCATGGATTTTCTTTCCGCGAAAGTGCCCAAGGCCACATATTGACTATTGCGGGTCTTTACCAACACATTTACAGAAAGAAAAAACAATCAAATCTTTGGAGGTGCCAAAGTCCTCTTCCTCCCACATCCACCGGCGGAGCCTTGTGCCTCGTGAGCATAACTCAATGTCACCTCTACGCCTCCGCCTCGGGGGAGCAAACTTTTTGAAACACAGGAGCTTGTAGAATAGAAGCAGCTGACAGAAAGTCGTCGATGCAAATGAAAACCTGTAGAAACTCGAAAGACCATGTATATTCATTATTCTCTCTGTTCTCTTTTACACGTCGTCCGTGTTTCAGTAATTAATTAACAATATATGTGTTTTAGTATGTCGTAAGAAATATAAATATCATCCGCAAAAAGAAGGTATAAATATCATTGTAATTTTGTTCAGATACAAATCCGATAAAATGCCCGTGGATTTTTTTTATATTTTTTTTGCAAATATGACCGTGGATATTTAGTACACTAGGACACGCTCCATGTCTCGTCATCTCGCCTATAAAACTGGAAATTTTATCCGATGATCCCAGAAATCTCTACGATGTGACGTGCACATGACTGTATAAAATGTACTTTCTTGGTATATATCGGCCATTTGGTACAGGCCGTTGAGCGGTTGTTGGGCTTGGCCGCATCTTTCACAAGAAAACAGAAGAAGAAAATGACCGGCCGTTGGCGAGAGAGAAGAGGTCCAAAGACTCTGACGCGGCTCTATCGCTCCGGCTATTTCGATTCGGAACCAAGCACGGACCAATCAGGTGACGCCACGTACGTATACCGGCTGGTTAGGAGTATATCACCTCGCATCTCGTCAGATTGGTCAAACTCTCGACTCCCCTGCGTGGACTCCCGAGTCCCCCGGATCGACGCCGTCAACAGCAGCAATGGCGCCGTCGCACCGCGGCGGCCAGCCCCTCGACCTCGACGCCGCGCCCGCCGCTCCCGTGCTCGACGATGACGGCCGCGTCGCCCGCACGGGGAACCTGTGGACGTGCGTGGCGCACATCATCACCGGCGTGATCGGGGCCGGCGTGCTGGCGCTCTCCTGGAGCGTCGCGCAGCTCGGCTGGGTGGCCGGCCCCGTCGCCATGGTCTGCTTCGCCGCCGTCACCTAC
The DNA here is from genome assembly GCF_018294505.1 of Triticum aestivum. Lineage (NCBI taxonomy): Eukaryota > Viridiplantae > Streptophyta > Magnoliopsida > Poales > Poaceae > Triticum > Triticum aestivum. Next base: position 730,741,504 of record NC_057798.1, on the reverse strand, counting down.
GTCTCCGCCGTCCTGCTCTCCCACTGCTACCGCTCCCCCGCCCCAGCCGCCCCCGGTGGCTCGGACCTGCCGTCGTCCGAGGGGGACAAGACGCGGCGGAACTACACCTACATGGGCGCCGTCCGGGCGCTGCTCGGCAGGAAGCACACCTACGTCTGCGGCTCCCTCCAGTACCTCTACCTCTACGGGATCGGCGTCGCCTACACCATCACTACCGCCACCTGCCTCGGGTAAACACTTCAGAAACCAGAGCTCCATCGATTCTCTTTGTTCCTTCGTTCCTTCCTCGTCGTTGCTGATGGGGTCTATCGCGGTGGCCGGCAGCGCGATCAAGAAGGCCAACTGCTACCACGACCACGGGCGCGGCGCCGCCCGCTGCACCTCGGACGACCGCGAGCAGCACCTCTTCATGCTGCTCTTCGGCATCGCGCAGCTGGTGCTCTCCTTCATCCCCAACTTCCACAGCATGGCGTGGCTCTCCGTCGTGGCGGCCGTCATGTCCTTCACCTACTCCACCATTGGCCTCGGCCTCGGCCTCTCCAAGACCATAGGTATATACAGTACATTAGAAAGAAATAATTCAGTTAATCACCTGATTTTTATGCTCTGAAGTCTGAATCTGACACTGAAACTGAAACTCTGCTGCTCAGGCGACGGCGGGATCCGAGGGAGCGTCGCCGGCGTGCCGATGCACACCCCGATGCAGAAGGTCTGGCGGGTGTCCCAGGCCATCGGCGACATCGCGTTCGCCTACCCGTACTCCATCGTGCTGCTGGAGATACAGGACACGCTGCGGTCGTCGCCGCCGGAGGGGGAGACGCTGAGGAAGGGTAACGTGATCGCGATGCTCGCCACCACCTTCTTCTACCTCTGTGTGGGCTGCTTCGGCTACGCCGCCTTCGGCAACGCCGCGCCGGGGAACCTGCTCACCGGCTTCGGCTTCTACGAGCCCTACTGGCTCGTCGACTTCGCCAACGCCTGCATCGTGCTCCACATCCTCGGCGGCTACCAGTTCTTCAGCCAGCAGATATTCACGGTGTGGGATAGGTGGCTGGCGGCGCGGTTCCCGGAGAGCGCGTTCGTGTGCCGGACCTACGCCGTGAGGCTCGTGCCGGGCCTGCCGCGCTACGGGCTGAACCTGCAGCGGGTGTGCTTCCGGACGGCGTACGTGGCGAGCACCACCGCGCTGGCCGTCGTGTTCCCCTACTTCAACGAGGTGCTGGGCCTGCTCGGCGCGCTCATCTTCTGGCCGCTCATCATCTACCTCCCCGTCGAGATGTACTGCGTGCAGCGCCGGGTCCGGGCCTGGACGCCGACGTGGGTCGCGCTCCAGGCATTCAGCGTCGCCTGCTTCGCCGTCGGCACCTTCGCCTTCGTCGGCTGCGTCCAGGGCGTCGTCCAAAAGAGGCTGGGCTAGTCCTAGCTAGGCCATTGTCAGACCGCCAGAGACCAATGTTTGTTGTTGTACATGTCGTTCATTCCAATAGCTAGCGCCTTTTGAAGCTGTCCAGTTGTACGAAAATTGTTGGGTTCCTTCCTCCTAGGCCGTACTTTTGGGTGGATTTTACAACTTTGATCAAACTTATAGAAAAATATATCAACAATTACAATGCCAAATCAATCTTGTTAGATTCATTATGAAATGTAGTTTCATAGTATATATTTGTTGTAGATGTTGATATTTTTTAATATAAATTTGATCAAATTTTGTAATATTTGACTTGAGACAAATCTAATATACAAAGTAAAAATATACGTACTCACGCCATCACCATGGCTCAACCAATCTCCATGGCGCCTGGCATGCATATATGGCACGCGGTCTCCTCGGGCTAGCACTGCCCAAGAATTTTCCATTTGTCTTTTCTCAAAACTACTCACTCCGTCGCGAACTAATTTATAGTTGGATGGTTATGTGGATAGTGGTCTCGTTCATCTGGATTTATTTCAGGATTTTCGACGATACACGTTTAGTGGGAAGAGACGTCTCTCGATTACGAGGGTCATATAGTGGTAGGGTGTGCATGTGTGCGTTCATAGGGGTGAGTGTATACGCGTATATGTGAGCACTTGTGTCTGTTATACTAATCTTTGAAAAAAAAACTACTCACTCCGTCTCATAATGTATTAGTGTCAAAAAAACATACTCCCTCCATTCCATAATATAAGTCTTTTTAGAGGTTCCAACAAGTGACTATATACGGAGCAATATGAGTGAATCCACACTCTGAAATATGTCTACATGCATCCGTATGTTGTAGTCCATTTAAAATGTCTAAAAGACTTATATTTAGGAACGGAGGAACACTCCCTCCGTTCCTAAATATAAGTCTTTTTAAACATTTCAAATGAATTACCATATGAATGTATGTAGACATATTACCGAAAAAGGCTTTCGCCCCGCTTTATATATAAAGCATCGTCAAGAAGACATATTTTAGAGTATAGATTCACTTATTTTGCTCCGTATGTAGTCACTTATTGAAATCTCTAGAAAGATTTATATTTAGGAACGGAGGGAGTAGTAGCTATCTGTCTATATGTTATAATAGAAGTATAAATGTTGGTTCGACATTAACCATGTAAGCGGAGGCTAGAATCGGGCAGGGCCTCGTTGTGCAGCACTCCCTCCGTTCCTAAATATAAGACTTTGTAGAGATTCCACTATGAACTAGATACAGATGTATATAGATGCATTTTAAGTGTGGAATCATTCATTTTGCTCCGTATGTAATCCATCTAGTGAAATCTCTACAAAGACTTACATTTAGAAACGGAGGGAGTACAACATAGTCAATATGCAAAGACAAACAAGTCATGCCATCCAAAAAAAATTGACAAAGTTTTTGCTACACACATCTCGCTATCTTGTAGAATTGAATTAAAAATCCTGTGAATGCCAAATGATGGGATCCAACCCAAGAAATGCCCAATCACTCACCAATTATTTGGCTTCGCAACCTAGGGCTACCATCCAACACATGCCCGCAAGAAACCAGTCAATTTTTTTGTGGCATAATACTTGTATTACTCAAACTTAAGCCCTCAGAACGAACGGCACACGTGACCCCTATGCAAACAGACCCCTATGCAAACAACGACTAAATGTGTCAGAGAACCAGTCAACTCCAACTACAGTACTTTGACACTATTCACATTCAATTTCTTTGTTTCTATTAATGTAAGTTGAATTAGGAGATAAAACCTTTTGAGGTTGTATATCAAACATTGATTAGTGCCCGACTCCAACCGCACTCTCTAACACACACATACACACACAACTGCAAAGCGGTACCGCAACAAGACAGGGGAAAGGGGCTCTGAGATTTCTTTGCGGTTTGTTCGTGTGCCACGGTTGTGGAGGGCGGAAACAAGGGTGTCTTCCATTATCTATTATATACATAAAAGGCAATTTTTTTTAAAGTAACCTTGTAAAGATGAACGTGCTTAGGGAAATACTCATGAAAATCACTTATACATTTTCATGTATATCGAATACTGACATGTCAGAATAGTGAAGAGTGGATCGTAAGTCTTGCTTTTCTCATTTTCTTTTCTAAATTTATTTTAAAGTTGAAAACAACATCCTAGTTTGATTTGTTTTCCTTTTTTACTAAACAATCATGGCCAGTTCAGGCACAGGGAAAGGTTTCATTTTTTAATTAGTGCTTTTTACCATTTACCTCTTTCTCTTCTTTTTTTTAACTTTTTTACTTCCCTATTTGTTTTTATTCTTATCACTGGAACGTGGCCCCATTTTGTATCCATTCTCCAGTGATACAAAATGGACACAATACGCGAAGATGCCACTGTTTTGAAACAGAGACAGGCAGAGTGGGAGAGAAAGAGAGTAGGAGAATCCGAATCACGGGGACGGGAAGCTCGAGGGCGACTGCGAGTATGCGACGCAACTCGTCGGCGTCGAGATCCACGGCGACGGCGACACGGCTCCAGCTTCTTCGCGCCCCGCGGAGCTGGTAAGTCAGTCACCGACACGACCCCAACTTCTTTGCTAAATCGTGGATCATCGCTCATGCTCGAAACGACTGTATGAGGCAAACTGACGTGCCCTCCCGAAATCCCTATTGCGTGTGTGGTTCCACCAAACCTCATGCGCTGTGGTTTTGAAACTGACGCCCCTCTGAATTTTGATTGTTTTCCGCGGAAGAGCTCAACACACCTCCTGTAACTGACGACGCCCAAATTAGCGCACATTCACCTGCCACCTACTGAAAGGAGCAATTGGGCCAGCCTTGTAGTCGTGCACATACACTGATACACATATGTTACAGGGTGGTAAAGACTGTAATAACTTTTGAAGAGAGTAGATACATGCACGGTTCTTCAGTATGCTACCTGTCACATCCCTAGTTCTGCTCTGCCTAGTGCCAGCATGTGGAGTTGCATCATGTTTAAATTTCTCTCAAACCTGAAATGGGGGATCAACAAACCCCAGCACCCCCCCTGAAAATACCAGGTTCAACTGAAAAACATTTCAATGAACCCAAAATGCCCTTCACAAAAGTTCATCATTTTTAAATTGGTCTAGAACCTCTCTCAAAAATGGTGCACATTTTTCTAGGCCATTCTGGATTTTTGAATCAAATCATATGTTAGTTGCATTTGGACATTTAAATGCTATAAAATACTTTAAATGTCCAAATAATCATAAACTTAAATGTTTATTGTTGGATATATTCCAAACAGTGGGCTTGAGCAAGTTTCACGATTTTTTAGTGTGCCTAAGTATTTTTAATAAAGCCATCAAGCTACAAAATAATAGAAAAACAGAAAATAAAGGAGAGAGAGAAACTTACCTGGCTTACCTGGCACCCCTAGCCGGCCCAACACTGTGCGGCCCAGCCCACCTGGCCCCCTGCCCTATCGTCTTCCTCCTTGCCAGGAGGACGAGCGCGTGGCCGACGCACGCCGGCGCACGCCCGTCCACCTCTTGCTTGCCGCTTCGCCCTGGCCTCTTCGGATGACGCCAGCAACCTCCCTGGAACCCCCTCGTACCTCTCACTCCTCTCTCGTGCTCCTCTCCCTCCTCTGCTCTCTCCCGTGACTCACCCGAGCGGAGCTCGTCGCCGCCGCTCATCGTAGATGCAGCCGCCGTGCTCCCCTCGCCCCCACGTGTTGTCCAAGACCTCCGCCGCGATGCCCTCGACCTCCTCGCTGAGCCATGCCTCGCCGGAGGCCCTGCATCACCGCCATCTGGTCGTCTTCAACCTCTCGGTCGTCGAGATCGCCGGTGACCTTCCGCTACCACCCGCCTCTCCCCGAGCCCGCCGAGACCGTCTCCAACCCCGCTGTGAGGTCCGCCTTCTTCTCCCCTGCTCCCCGTGCCCGTACGCACCCTCTAACCGCCCGAGCCGTCGGAGCCGTGAGGTCCCCATCGCCGTCCATGTCGCCGTTGTGGCCACCATCACCCACAGCTGCAACCGAGCACACAACCATGCTCAGTGCACCCCCTAGAGGCTGTAGCAACCCTCTGTGCCACCTGCCGTGCTCCCTAACACCGAACCCGAGCTCACCCGAACTCCAGCCGCCGCCTTAGAGCTCGCCGCCATCAGCTCCGGCCACCCCGAGCCCAACCACCACCACCACTCAAAGTGGCTCGCTCCCAGCTCCGCGTAGAGCTCCTCCGCTAGCCGTTTGGTCGCCTATGGCTGTTTCCCGCAGCCCTCCGACGCATTCGGCCTCACCGGTGTCGAGTCGCCGGCGGGTTTGACCCCGCTGACCCGGGGTTTGACCCTGTTTAACTTCCCCAAGGTTGCCGACAAGTGGGCCAGGCCCCTGCTAATTTAGGTTAATAGCTAACTAAACTTAATTAGCCTTGTTAATACTGACATGTGGTCCCAGGGCCTTAACTAGTCTAGTTTAGTATTAGTTTAGAGCTAATTAACTTAGGTTAATTAAGTTAGACACTAACTGTGGGTCCCAACCTTCATATATATATAATCCAATATGGAGTTTGAATTTCTGTGGACGTCATGCTAATTCAGGAAATTACAGATAACTCCATATGTGGACGTCATGCTAATTCAGGAAATTACAGATATGTCCAAAACTTCTAAAATTCATAGAAAATTATCTATAACTCCAAATAAGATAAATTATATATGAAAAATGATCAGAAAAATTCAATCTATCCATATGTACCATTTTCATGTATGTTAGAACAACTTATAGCTGCTGTTTAGGACAAATCATATAAATGCCATTTGAATATCCACATATGGAGTTTGAATTTGAATCTTTGATTCAAACCAACTTCATTTAACCTGTTGCTAGTTGCATTAGCTCTAATCATAGCATATTGACATGCCATGATCATGCATCATATTGTGCATTGCATTGATTGTGTTCTTCCTTGTTTGCCGGTAATTGTCCCCTCTCAGTAGACGTGGTTCCGACGATGAGTTCGATGACACCGATGAAGAGCTATTACTATCTTTAGAAGTGCCAGGCAAGCAAAACCCCCTTGTCCATTCCGATACAATCCCACTCTCTCGCTCCTGCTCTCTTTTACTGCATTAATACAACAACGATCCAATTGTTACATGCTGTGGTAGTTGAACCCCTTTCCTTTGCATGACCTGTCATTGCCACCGTAAATAGATGAAACCCACTAGCATGAGTAGGAGTTGTTTGAGCCCTGATGTTCCTACTTATTCGTGCTTGTTTGTCATGCCTGCTATGCTTAGAGTTGTGTCAAGTCTGATTCACCGGGGATGAATTGGAACAGTGATGAACATGTCCTACTATGTGTGAGCTAAGTGTGTGAACACGATTTGGTAAACGTAGCGGTGAGAGGCCATGTAGGAGTACATGGTGGGTTGTCTCATTGAAGTCGTCCTCAGGAACTGAGTTCTGTGTTTGTGATCCATGATCAGTTACTGCCATGCATTGGGATCCATAATTGACCCTCTCGGCTTCTTAACCACCCTAGTCCTCTGCCCAGGAGTTGCAAGTAGTTTCTGATGTTTGTAGTATGCTGGAGGCCGTGTGCAGTGCTGACCCGAGGAGTGGGGTGTGATGCGGTAGGCACATAGCCGGGTATGTCGGGCACCCGTTTGGTGTCGTGGAACCCTGCACACATCGTTCGGGCCCGTATGTGGAAACCTCGGCCGGACTCCCTGTGGATGGAACCTAAATAGGCGATAAACCTGGACTAGAGACTTGAGTGTTTAGGTAGGCCGTGGCCGACACCCTCGTTGGGCTTCCGCTTGAAGGTTTCCGAGTACATGTCGTGTAAACGGTGATAAGTGGTGAGAGCGTGTGTGAAGAAGTACACCCCTGCAGGGTTAACATCATCTATTCGAATAGACGCGTCCGTGGTAAAGGACCTCTGGGTTGCCTATACAGTTCATAGAAAAGTGAAAGTGGATACTCTAAAATGCGCAAGATAAGCGTGGGTGCTATGAATGTCGTTCTTTTAGGGAGACGGGACCGGACCCATAGTGGTGTATTGATATGGTGAATATGTGGACTCGTGTGCGCCACCTCAAAAGAGTTACTTGCAGTCATAGTTCAGGATAGCCACCGAGTCAAAGATGGATTGCTGCAGTTAAAGCCCACCATCCCTTTGTTGATAATGATGCATATGTAGTTAGTTCTGATGTAAGTCTTGCTGGGTACATTTGTACTCAGGTGTGCTTAATTTATGTTTTTGCAGAGAGACTTCAGCCTCGCTAGTAGTTCTGCTTGGACTTTGACGTTTAGCTTGCTACCTCAGCTACGATCTTGTGCCCTCGGCAGGATCTGGTAGATAGTCAGGCTTCTCAGCCCTTTTCATTTGTAGTTGTATGTACTCTGACAAGTTAAGCTTCCGCATGTGCTTATTGGTTGTATGCTCTGAATGTTGGGTCATGATACCAATGATTGTAATACTTGGCTCCTCAGAGCCTATTGAATAAATACTTAAGTTGTAGAGTCATGTTGTGATGCCATGTTGTATTTGCACATATCGAGCATATTGTGTGTATGATTATTGAAATGCTTGGTATGTGTGGGATCCGACAACCTAGTTGTTTATTCTTGGTAGCCTCTCTTACCGGGAAATGTCTCCTAGTGCTTCCACTGAGCCATGGTAGCTTGCTACTGCTCCGGAACACTTAGGTTCCCCAACATGTGTCCTTCTTCGTTCTTGTATCTGTCCCTTCGGGGAAATATCACGCGGTGTTCCGTTAAGTCCATGTAGCTTGCTACGACTTGGGTTCATACGTTGTTGATCGACACGTTCATTGCTGGGTCATGTATGCCTGTCCCTGTAAGTTAGCGCCACCTTGGGTTTACGACTAATCATGTCGGCTCGGGTTCTTTGCCATATGGATGCTAGCGGCACTATCATATACATGAGCCAAAAGGCGCAAATGGTCCCGGGCCAGGTAAGGTGGCACCCGTGGGAATACCGTGCGTGAGGCTGCAAGGTGATATGATGTTTTACATGCTGGATCGGTGTGACTTAGGATCGGGGTCCTGACAATACCCAATCCCTCATGTATCATTTTTCCCGACTGTGGTCACCAGTACTATAACAAACTGCTCTTTCTTGCCTGTAACTTTTGGATTTTACCAGCAACTGTTGTGTAAACTACTTCAGTGGTAGTCAGTTTGCTGACGTTATTTTTGTCAAAAACCTTCTTTAATGGCTATAGCATAACTTGTTTTTTTGCAAATAAGAGAATTGTTCGGCAACTGGTTTATAGGAGGTTGCATCATTTAGGGATTGAAACTTTTTTGTAGAGTGTATACATTGTTTATTCTTGGAATTCTTAAATAGAGTGTGTATACGGAGGACATTTTATGTTGTACCTTTTTTCTCAAGGTGCCAAGTGCATGCATGTGACTGAGAAATTCTTTTGAGTAACTTTGTGAGGCATTTTTAATGCCACAAGTTTTTAGTTAAACATATTTTTTTGTGAATGTTCAATGAGCTGGGTCATACTCACATGAAAAGGTTTTCTATATTTTGTACCCATGACTTGTCTTTTTTTTGCGGGTGTACTTATGACTTGTCCTAGTAGTTTTCACTTCAGATTTTTGTGCACCCTTGTAGCTAGTAAGATCTGAGCACTGTTCAGTTAACACAATGTAATATCGCAAAACAGGACGCCCGTTTTGGTTATGTCAGCTTGACAGCTAGCCTCTTCAACTTAGCAAACCCGCATCCTTTAAGAAATAAAAGAAAAGGGGAAAGTGTTGAAAGGTAGAATGAGAGACAAGCCCAACCAAAACAGTCAAGCCCACCCAACAAAAAGGCTAGAAACAAAGACATCACATACCACAACTAAATCCCACTACTCCATTTATCCCACTTGCAAGGAGAGTTTGGCTCAGTGGTTGGGCATGCGATTGTGCCGCTGAACAACCCGAGTTCAATTCCTAGAACTAACAGGTCATGCCAAAAGATCTATGGGAGAGCCACAAGCTCACAGGGCGTGCTGCTGAGCTCGTCGGACCCTCGTAGCTGCGTTTGACCTAACCTTAACTCTATAAATTCATAAATATTCCGAAACCAATAGAGAGCCACCTAAAACACTTTTTCCGTCGCCGCAAGCTTCTGTTTTTCCGCAATCCCATCTGGAGGCCTTTTCTGGTACTCTACCGGAGGGGGGGGGGGTGAGGGAGTCCTGGATTAGGGGGTCGTCGGACAACCGGACTATATGTGTATGCCGAACTGTTGGACTATGAAGATACAAGATAGAAGACTTCGTCCCGTCTCCGGGTGGGACTCTCCTTTGCATGGAAGGCAAGCTTGGCGATTCAGATGATGTAGATTCCCTTCTCTGTAACTGACCTGATGTAACCCTAACCCCCTTCGGTGTCTATATAAACCGGAGGGTTTAGTCCATAGGACAACAACAATCATAATCATAGGCTAGCTTCTAGGGTTAGCCTCTACGATCTCGTGGTAGATCAACTCTTGTAACACTCATATCATCAAGATCAATCAAGCAGGAAGTAGGGTATTACCTCCATAGAGAGGGCCCGAACCTTGGTAAACATCATGTCCTCCGCCTCCTGTTACCATCAGCCTTAGACGCACAGTTCGGGACCCCCTACCCGAGATCCGCTGGTTTTGACACCGACATTGGTGCTTTCATGGAGAGTTCCACTGTGACACCGAAGATATGGTTGATGGCTCTCCTTGTTATCAAGAACAACATCACCTCCAGGGGAGCCTTGGCCTCAGGCCAAACCCTCCGGCTGGGAGGTTTCGTTATGACCGCCCGTTCGGCCGTCGAGCCAACGATGACCTCTCGGGTCATCGAGAATCGTCTCCACGTCAGCTCGGAATATGCCGAGCAGATGGATTCGATGGATCTATCGTCTTTGAACAAGCTCTTCAATCGCATCACCGCCCTGGGAGTCACTACGGACTATGCGGACTATGATCGGATTGCGCTTAAACCCGATCAGAGAGAGATTAACTCTCCGTCGGTCACCCATCAGATAGCGGTGGTGGAGGAGCAACGCAACAACTCTCCTCCCATATTGAGGATGGACTATGTCTGGATTACCGAGCTCACTGAGCCGGATACCCATTCAAGGGAAGAAATGCCCCGAACCCCGGACTTAGAATCGGACTATGGGCCAGAAAAATTGGGTAACATCCCAGAACCCGAACTATTAAGTTCGGAAGCTCTTCAAGCTCTAGATCCCGGATCGGGTCATGGTTCGGATTCAAGTCCACCCACCCACCCAGATACAAGCGACCTTTCCCACATCAGACAACAATCCCAAGAGACAGTATATCACTTTTGGGCCAGATTCCTCCTTGTAATGAACAAGGTTAATGACTGTCGCGATGAAGACGCAATCTCATTCTTTTGCAAAAATTGCACAGACAAGGGAATCCTTAACGCCATAAAACACCGTCGCATATCACACTTCACTAACTTGGTGGCCATAGTACAGAAAAACTGCGCAATGGAAAGCGCCTAGAAAACCCAGGCAGCCTTTTGGAACTCACTGGCTCTCACTAAACCCCTGTTCCGAACAAAAAGGGTGTACCCTCGCAGGTCACCTGATCCAATCACGAAGAAGCCGAAGCCCACTAGAAGGCGTGGAACCATATTGGAAGGATGGCTCAATAGGCCATGCAAAATTCACACCACACCGGATACCGTAGCAACACACAACTTTAGAGCATGTTGGATACTTCGGCAGGTGGCCAAGAGCGGCAAGGATCTCCTCATCAACAATACTGCAGAGCATAACCCCGTAGAAAACAACAATGCAGTGTTGACAGTCTTTGAGACTTTCACCTCGAATAACAGGCGTAAGAGAGCACTCTGCGACCTCGCCGAAGTCTGCCACATTGCAGCAATAAATCCCTGGAACGACACGGCTATAACCTTCAATTCCAGTGACGAACCTCAGTTCCGAACAGTCCGACCACCAGCTGCTTTGGTCATTAGTCCAATTGTGGACGGCTTCCAGCTTACCAAAGTGCTCATGGACAGCGGCAGCGGATTAAACCTCATCTACGAGGAAACCCTCATCAAAATGGAAATAGACAGGAGCCGCATTGAGCAAAGCAGCACGACCTTTCGAGGAATTATTCCCAGTCAGGAAGCACGATGTGCGGGAAAAATCACACTCGATGTGGTATTCAGCACACCGGAGAATTACAGGTCCGAAGAGCATCTTGGTGAGTACATGAAGCTCAAGATGCCCGGGCCCAATGGGGTCATCACTCTTGCCAGTGATCCGGACATAGCACTCCAGCCGAAAAGAAAACCGCCGCCCTAGCCCTTGAGGCACTATCCGAAGCCCTCGCGACCGAAGAATTAACTGCATTATGCTCCACAGTGGACAGGGACGACGTGATACTCGATAAAAGATCCAAGTCCACCTCTTTCAAACCAGCAGACGAAATTGTCAAATTCCAAGTCCACCCAACGGACTCCACAAAGACAACATCCATCGGGGCATAGCTAAACCCCACAATCGACACTGCACTGTGGGCGTTTCTTACGCGAAAATTGGGATATCTTCACCTGGCACCCTTCAGATATGCCAGGGATCCCATGCAGGCTGGCCGAGGATAGCCTCAACATATTGAAGGGATACAAGTAGGTCAAGCAGACACTACGGTGCTTTTGAGAACCTAAACGACAAGCCATTTGAGAGGAGCTAGCCAAGTTACTCGAAGCCGGATTCATCAGAGAAATAAAACACCCGGATTGGGTACCAAACCTGGTGATGGTACCAAAGAAGGATATATCATGGTGCCTGTGTGTTGATTTCAAAGACCTCAACAAGGCTTGCCTTAAGGACCCCTTCCCTCTCCCCCACATTGATCAGATCATTGATGCTACCGCAGGACACGATGCACTGTGTTTCCTCGATGCATACTCCGGATACCATCAAATCAAGATGACGGAGTCGGATCAAGCCGCAACGGCATTTCTCACCCCATACGGCCCCTTTTGCTTCAACACTATGCCTTTTGAGCTCAAAAACGCCGGTGCTACCTACCAATGCATGATTCAAACAAGCTTGGAGAAACAAATCAGTAAAATAGTTGAAGCATACGTGGACGACGTGGTCATCAAGACCTGACACGTCGAGTCTTTAATAGACGATCTGAGGCTCACATTTGATAACCTCCGAACATATGACATCAAGCTCAATCCGGAAAAATGTGTTTTCGGCGTTCCTGCCGGAAAGCTGCTAGGCTTCATCGTTTCCAATAGAGGAATTGAAGCAAACCCGGCTAAAATCCGAGCTTTGTCACAGTTGGCTACCCCAACAGACCTAAAAAATCCAGAAATTAACTGGATGTGTGGCAGCCTTAAGCCACTTTATCTCTAGATTGGGAGAAAAGGCATTGCCACTCTATCGCCTTCTTCGATGAACTGAACACTTCGAGTGGATGGACGCAGCGATGGCCGGACTGGACAAAATAAAATTTCTCCTAGCAAGCAACCCAATCTTGGCTGCACCAAATGTTGGCGAACCGATGTTATTATACATAGCAGCAACACACCAAGTTGTAAGCACAGTGCTTGTCGTCGAACGAGAGGAGGACAGACACAAGTTCCCGCTTCAAAAGCCGGTATACTACGCGTCCACTATCCTCACACCATGCAAGTCACGGTACCCCCATTATCAAAAGATAGCATACGCGGTCTTCATGCGACACTACTTTCAAGAGTGTTCAATCACGGTGGCCTTTGAAGTACACTCAATGACATAATAAATAACCGTGATGCAACGGGCCGGATGCTAAGTGGCCATCGAGCTCCTCCCGTTCGACATTACATATAAACCACGGCGGGCCATTAAATCACAAGTCCTGGCTGACTTTGTCGTCGAATGGACAGAAGCCGAACTCCCTAAAGAGTACGGCGCATACTCCAATTGGATCATGCACTTTGACGACTCTAAAATGCTGGCTGGTCTGGGAGTGGGTGTTGTCTTGACATCCCCCACTGGAGATACAGTCCAATACATACTCCAAATACTATACACAGACTCCAACAATGCAGCCGAATACGAGGCTCTGTTGCATGGTCTTTGGATGGCTGTCTCCATGGGCATTTAGCGCCTGGAAGTGCATGGGGATTCAAACCTCGCAATATCTCAAATAAATGGAGACTTCGACGCTAAGGATCCGAAAATGGCGGCTTATTGCAATGTCTTCCTTCAAATGTTAGCTCAATTCTAGGGGCTTGAATTTTATCATGTGGTTCCAGAAAATAATGAAGCGGCATATATCCTTGCCCGCGTCGGCGCTAAGCGGGACCCTGTCCCACCTAAAATTTTCCTGGAAAGGCTTTTCAAGTCATCTGTGGTGTCGCAAGGGGAGATTGGCAATACTAGTCCGGATCCGACCACAACCCCAGATTCTAAACACATAGACATAATCGGGGGCTCTGCCACCGAAATAACACCTTCGGCCCATCTCGTTATGGCTGTCATCGCCTCATGGACCAAACCCTTTTTAGCCTACCTTAATAGGTAAGAACTCCCCGAGGATCAAAATGAGGCACGCTGCATTGTGCGGCGCTCTAAAGCCTACAAGGTCCACGAGGGAGAGCTTTATAAGAAAATCGCTACCGGAGTACTTCAAAGATGTATCTCCGAAGAGGAAGGGCGACAACTCTTGGCCGAAATTCATGCTGGTCTCGGCGGCCACCACACCGCAGCTCGGGCCCTTGTAAGCAAGGCCTTCCGTACAGGTTTCTACTGTCCAACAGCTCGAGCAGACGCACAGGACCTCGTCCAACATTGCGCCCGTTGCCAGCTCTTCGCCAACCAAAGCCACATGCCGCCCACCGCCCTCCAAACAATCCCTATAACTTGGCCTTTTGCGGTCTGGGGGCTCGATACAGTCGGACCCCTTAAAGGAGGAAGCCATAAGAAAAAAAATACTTGTTGGTCATGGTAGATAAATTCACCAAATGGATAGAGGCCAAACCAGTTAAAACGGCCGAATCTAGACCAGTGATATACTCTATATCGGGGGTTGTGCACCGTTATTGGCGTCCCCCACAGCATCATCACCGATAATGGCTCTAATTTCACAGCCGATGAGGTGAAAACTTGGTGCGGCAACATGGACATGAAGCTCGATTACACCTTCGTCTATCATCCTCAAACAAATGGTCAAGTCGAACAAGCGAACGGTCTTATCATGAGCAGCATCAAACCCAGACTAGTGTGATCTCTAAAAGAGTCAGACACGCACTGGGTCGAGGAGCTTGACTCCGTACTATGGGGGGCTGCGTACCACGCCAAATCGCACTACCAGATACACACCCTTTTTCATGCTGTACGACGCAGAGGCGGTATTGTCCTGTGATATTATTCATGACTCACCTCGAGTGCGCATGTACGAAGAGAGAGAGAGGCCAAGCTCGATCGGCGGGACAACTTACATGCCCTGGAGGAGGAGTGCGATGTTGAAAAAGCATGTTCCGCACTTTATCAACAACAGGCTCGCAGGTATCAAAGCACAGAAGTATGGGCCAAAACTTATAATATTGGTGAACTTGTTCTACGCCTACCGGAGAAGAAAAAGGACAAGCTCAAGCCCAAGTGGGAGGGTCCCTTCATCATTGATAAAGTTCTCACCAGAGGAGCGTACCGCCTGTGTGATGCATCAGATAATCGACTCGAGCCAGACCCATGGAATGGGGCCAGACTCTGAAGATTCTACGCCTAACACCGAACTCTTTGTTCGTCTACTTCCCTCTGTTCCTTTTTTTTTTAATTTTTAGTTATATCCTCTCCCTTCCCTTTTATAGCTCTAAAGCTTTAGTGTGACTCGACTACACACTTGTGACGGACTAATGTGCGCTCATTATACCTGGGGGCTTCTTATATAAAAGCTTAAATATAATTATCTTCCGGGCATCACCCCATTGCATATGTGTCTCTTTTCCATATGTACCTTTTCTTCACCATTATATGCATCGATATGACTTAAGTTTTGGCCAAGCTGGGTTGCTTGGCTCCTATGTTTATGCCCTACGTTCCCGTTAGTTTGGCTAGGGCATAAGGGGAGCAACTCTATGATTGTTACTGCCGAGTACTTCAGACGTGTAGCTCAGACTGGGTGAAGCCGAAAGCTAGCTTTCTTAAGGGAATATTCGGTTGGTGAACTAAAGATGTCTTTTACCTATCACACTACAAACCCCCAGATGTTTCATATGACGCGCTTCGCAGTTTGGACATGCACACTAATGCATGCGTACCCAGGGAAAGGAACCCTTAACGGAACTATTCTCTCTAGAAGATGTTTCTTACTATCCATGTAATATAACATAGCTAGTTGGGTACTTGTCTGTTCAAGCAATTATGACACCTACGCCTGGTTTCCATGCGTACCCCGGTTTATATAACTGAGCGGGTATTCGAAAACACTCCGGACTGTTGGGTCCGGAGGTTGAAGCGAAAAGTTCCACCATGACAAATGATTTACAATCTGGCTAGGGACAAAATATGTCCATTGAAGTACATAGTCACTTCGACTCAAAAACTTCTTGTTCTATGCAATCCAACAAGCTGTCTAGTCTACAATCCTGTTGGGAATATTTTGTGGCTAATCCTACCTGGTCATATACCAGACTAACAGGAATTTCTTTCCCATCTAACCCTATAGGTCCGACCCGGGCCATATGATTTGGATCAAGCTTGGTATACCACGTCTTTACCATGGCCCAAGCTGTTGGGGAACGTAGCAGAAATTCAAAAATTTTCCTACGTGTCACCAAGATCTATCTATGGAGAAACCAGCAACGAGGGGAAGGAGAGTGCATCTACATACCCTTGTAGATCGCTAAGCGGAAGCGTTCAAGAGAACGGGGTTGAAGGAGTCGTACTCGTCGTGATCCAAATAACCGGAGATCCTAGTGCCGAACGGATGGCACCTCCGCGTTCAACACACGTACAACCCGGTGATGTCTCCCACGCCTTGATCCAGCAAGGAGAGAGGGAGAGGTTGAGGAAGACTCCGTCCAGCAGCAGCACAACGGCGTGGTGGTGGTGGAGGAGTGTGGCAATCCTGCAGGGCTTCGCCTAGCACCGCGGGAGAGGAGGGAGAGAGGTAGGGCTGCGCTAGGGAGAGGTCAAAACTCATGTGTTGGCAGCCCTCAAGACCTCAACTATATATAGGGGAGAGGGAAGGGGGTGCGCCCCCTCTAGGGTTTCCACCCCAAGGGGTGCGGCAGCCCCAATCCCATCTAGGGTGGCGGCCAGGGGGGAGGGGAAACTTGCCCCCCAAGTTAGGTGGGTGCGCCCCCTCCCCAAACCCTAGGCGCCTTGGGACCTTGTGGGGGGGGGGGGCGCACCAGCCCACCTAGGGCTGGTGCCCTCCCACACTTGGCCCATGCAGCCCTCCGGGGATGGTGGCCCCACTTGGTAGACCCCCGGGACCCTCCCAGTGGTCCCAGTACGTTACTGATAAAACCCGAAACTTTTCCGGTGACCAAAACAGGACTTCCCATATATAAATATTTACCTCCGGACCATTCCGGAACTCCTCATGACGTCTGGGATCTCATCCGGGACTCCGAACAACATTCGGTAACCACATACAAACTTCCTTTATAACCCTAGCGTCATCGAACCTTAAGTGTGTAGACCCTACGGGTTCGGGAACCATGCAGACATGACTGAGACATTCTCTGGTCAATAACCAACAGCAGGATATGGATACCCATGTTGGCTCCCACATGTTCCACGATGATCTCATCGGATGAACCACGATGTCAAGGACTCAATCAATCCCGTATAAAATTCCCTTTGTCTAGCGGTATTGTACTTGCCCGAGATTCGATCATCGGTATGCCGATACCTTGTTCAATCTCGTTACCGGCAAGTCTCTTTACTCGTTCCGTAACACACATCATCCTGTGATCAACCCCTTGGTCACATTGTGCACATTATGATGATGTCCTACCGAGTGGGCCCAGAGATACCTCTCCGTCAACCAGAGTGACAAATCTTAGTCTCGATTCGTGCCAACCCAACAGACACTTTCGGAGATACCTATAGTGCACCTTTATAGCCACCCAGTTACGTTCTGACATTTGGTACACCCAAAGCATTCCTACGGTATCCGGGAGTTGCACAATCTCATGGTCTAAGGAAATGATACTTGACATTAGAAAAGCTTTAGCATACGAACTACACGATCTTTGTGCTAGGCTTAGGATTGGGTCTTGTCCATCACATCATTCTCCTAATGATGTGATCCCATTATCAACGACATCCAATGTCCATGGTCAGGAAACCGTAACCATCTATTGATCAACGAGCTAGTCAATTAGAGGCTTACTAGGGACATGGTGTTGTCTATGTACCCACACATGCATCTGAGTTTCCTATCAATACAATTATAGCATGGATAATAAACGATTAACATGAACAAGGAAATATAATAGTAATAACTAATTTATTATTGCCTCTAGGGCATATTTCCAACAGTCTCCCACTTGCACTAGAGTCAATAATCTAGTTCACATCGCCATGTGATTAACACTCACAGGTCACATCGCCATGTGACCAACATCCAAAGAGTTTACTAGTGTCACTAAACTAGTTCACATCATCATGTGATTACGACTCAATGAGTTCTAGGGTTTGATCATGTTTTGCTTGTGAGAGAGGTTTTAGTCAACGGGCCTGCAACATTCAGATCCGTAGTACTTCGCAATTCTCTATGTCATATTGTAAATGCTGCTTCCACGCTCCAATTGGAGCTATTCCAAATGGTTGCTCTACTATACGTATCCGGTTTGCTACTCAGAGTCATTCGGATAGGTGTTAAAGCTTGCATCGACGTAACCCTTTACGCCAAACTCTTTATCAGCTCCATAATCAAGAAACATGTCCTTTATTTACTCCAAGGACAAATTTGACCGCTGTCCACTGATCCATTCCTGGATCATTCTTGTACCCCTTGACTGACTCATGGCAAGGCACACTTTCGGTGCGGTACACAGCATATCATACTATAGAGCCTATGTCTGAAGCATAGGGGATGACCTTTGTCCTTTCTCTCTCTTCTGCCATGGTCGAGCTTTAACTCTTAACTTCATACCTTACAACTCAGGCAAGAACTCCTTCTTTAACTGATCCATCTTGAACACCTTCAAGATCATGTCAAGGTATGTGCTCATTTGAAAGTATTATTAAACATTTTGATCTATCTTATAGATCTTGATTCTTATTGTTCAAGCAGCTTATTCCAGGTTTTCTATTGAAAAACACCTTTCAAATAACCCTATATACTTTCCAGAAATTCTACATCATTTCTGATCAACAATATGTCAACATATACTCATCAGAAATTCTATAGTGCTCCCACTCACTTCTTTGGAAATACAAGTTTCTCATAAACTTTGTATAAACCCAAAATCTTTGATCATCTCATCAAAGCGTACATTCCAACTCTGAGATGCTTACTCCAGTCCTTAGAAGGATCGCTGGAGCCAGCATACTTGTTAGCGTCTTTCAGGATTGTCAAAAACCTTCTGGTTGTATCACATACAACCTTTCCTCAAGGATATTGTCGAGGAAACAATGTTTTGACATCTTATCTGCAAGATTTCATAAATCATGCAGTAATTGCTAATATAATTCCAACAGACTATTAGCATCGCTACGAGTGAGAAAGTCTCATCGTAGTCAACTCCTTGAACTTGTCGGAAAACATCTTAACGACAAGTCGAGCTTTCTTAATGGCAATACTTACCATCATTGTCTGTCTTCCTTTTAAAATCCATCTGTACCCAACGGCCTTACGACCATCAAGTATTTCTTCCAAAGTCATGGATGCTCTCTCGGATTTTATGGCTCTCTCGGATTTTATGGCCTCGAGCCATGCGTCGGAATCCGGGCCCACCATTGCTTCTCCATAGTTTGTAGGTTCATTGTTGTCTAGCAACATGACCTCCAAGATAGGATTACGTACTACTCTAAAGCAGTACGCATCCTCGTCGACCTACGAGGTTTGGTAGTGACTTGATCCGAAGTTTCATGATCACTATCATAAGCTTCTACTTCAATTGGTGTAGGTGTCACAGGAACAACTTCCTGTGCCCTGCTACACACCAGTTGAAGTAATGGTTCAAATAACCTCATCAAGTTTCCACCATCCTCCCACTCAATTCTTTCGAGAGAAACTTTTCCTCGAGAAAGGACCCGTTTCTAGAAACAATTAGTTTTGCTTCCGGATCTGAGATAGGAGGTATACCCAACTGTTTTGGGTGTCCTATGAAGATGCATTTTCATCCGCTTTGGGTTCGAGCTCATCAACCTGAAACGTTTTCACATAAGCGTCGCAGCCCCAAACTTTTAAGAAACGACAACTTAGGTTTCTCCAAACCATAGTTCAAACGGTGTCGTCTCAACAGAATTACGTGGTGCCCTATTAAAGTGAGTGCGGTTGTCTCTAATGCCTAACCCATGAACGATAGTGATAATTCGATAAGAGACATCATGGTACGCACCATATCCAATAGGGTGCAACTATGATGTTCGGACACACCATCACACTATGGTGTTCCAGGCGGTATTAATTGTGAAACAATTTCCACAATGTCTTAATTGCGTGCCAAAGCTCGTAACTCAGATACTCACCTCTATGATCATATCATAGACATTTTATCCTCTTGTCACGATGATCTTCAACTTCACTCTAAATTACTTGAACCATTCAATAATTCAGACTTGTGTTTCATCAAGTAAATATACTCAGTATCTACTCAAATCATCCGTGAAGTAAGAACATAACGATATTCACTGCATGCCTCAGCACTCATTGGACTGCACACATCAAAATGTGTTACTTCCAACAAGTTGCTATCTTGTTCCATCTTACTGAAAACGAGGCTTTTCAGTCATCTTGCCCATGTGGTACGATTTGCATATCTCAAGTGATTCAAAATCAAGTGAGTCCAAACGATCCATCTGCATGGAGTTTCTTCATGCGTATACACCAATACACATGGTTCGCATGTCTCAAACTTTTCAAAAATGAGTGAGTCCAAAGATCCTTCAATATGGAGCTTCTTCATGCGTTTTATACCAATATGACTTACATGGCAGTGCCACAAGTAAGTGGTACTATCATTACTATCTTATATCTTTTGGCATGAAAATGTGTATCACTACGATCGAGATTCAATAAACCATTCTTTTAGGTGTAAGACCATTGAAGGTATTATTCAAATAAATAGAGTAACCATTATTCTCCTTAAATGAATAACCGCATTGCGATAGACATAATCCAATCATGTCTATGCTCAACGCAAACACCAAATAACACTATTCAGGTTTAGCACCAATGTCGATGGTAGAGGGAGCATGCGATGCTTGATCACATCAACCTTGGAAACACTTCCAACACATATCGTCAGCTCACCTTTAGCTAGTCTCCGTTTATTTCATAGCTTTTATTTTGAGTTACTAACACTTAGCAACCGAACCGGTATCTAATACCCTGGTGCTACTAGGAGTACTAGTAAAGTACACATTAACATAATGTATATCCAATATACTTCTATCGACCTTGCCAGCCTTCTTATCTACCAAGTATCTAGGGTAATTCTACTCCAGTGGTTGTTCCCCTTATTACAGAAGCACTTAGTCTCAGGTTTGGGTTCAACTTTGGGTTTTCACTAGAGCAGCAACTGTTTTGCCGTTTCATGAAGTATCCCTTCTTGCCCTTGCCCTTCTTGAAACTAGTGGTTTTACTAACCATCAACAATTGATGCTCCTACTTGACTTCTACTTTCGCGGTGTCAAACATCGCGAATACTTCAAGGATCATCATATCTATCCCTGATTTTTTATAGTTCATCACGAAGCTCTAGTAGCTTGGTGGCAATGACTTTGGAGAAACATCACTATCACATCTGGAAGATTAACTCCCACTCGATTCAAGTGATTGTTGTACCCAGACAATCTGAGTACAAGCTCAACGATTGAGATCTTCTCCCTTAGTTTGTAGGCTAGAAAACTCGTCGGAGGTCTCATACCTCTTGACGTGGGCATGAGCCTGAAATCCCAATTTCAGCCCTCGAAACATCTCATATGTTCCGCGACATTTCAAGAAATGTCTTTGGTGCCTCAACTCTAAACCATTTAACATTACCAAACTATCATGTAGTCATCAAAACGTGTATGTTAGATGCTCGCAACATCCACAGACCACGTTCGAGGTCTAGCACACCGAGCGGTGCATTAAGGACATAAGCCTTCTACTGTCCGCACAATTGCTACTATCAACTTTCAACTATATTTTCTCTAGGAACATATCTAAAACAGTAGAACTAAAGCGCGAGCTATGACATAATTTGCAAAAATCTTTTGACTATGTTCAGGATAATTAAGTTCATCTTATGAACTCCCACTCAGATAGACATCCCTCTAGTCATCCAAGTGATTACATGATCCGAGTCAACTAGGTCGTGTCCGATCATCACGTGAGACGGACTAGTCATCATCGGTGAACATCTTCATGTTGATCGTATCCACCATACGACTCATGCTCGACCTTTTGGTCTCTTGTGTTCCGAGGCCATGTCTGTACATGCTAGGCTCGTCAAGTTAACCTAAGTGTTTTGCATGTGTAAATCTGGCTTACACCCGTTGTATGTGAACGTAAGAATCTATCACACCCGATCATCACGTGGTGCTTCGAAACGACGAACTTTCGCAATGGTGCACAGTTAGGGGGAACACTTTCTTGAAATTTTAATGAGGGATCATCTTATTTACTACCGTCGTTCTAAGCAAATAAGATGCATAAACATGATAAACATCACATGCAATCAAAAAGTGACATGATATGGCCAATATCATTTTGCTCCTTTTGATCTCCATCTTCGGGGCTCCATGATCATCATCGTCACTGGCATGACACCATGATCTCCATCATCATGATCTCCATCATCGTGTCTCCATGAAGTTGTCTCGCCAACTTATTACTTCTACTACTATGGCTACCGGTTAGCATAAAGTAAAGTAATTACATGGCGTTGTTCAATGACACGCAGGTCATACAATAAATAAAGACAACTCCTATGGCTCCTGCCGGTTGTCATACTCATCGACATGCAAGTCGTGATTCCTATTACAAGAACATGATCAATCTCATACATCACATATCATTCATTACATTCTTCTTGGCCATATCACATCACATAGCATACCCTGCAAAAACAAGTTAGACGTCCTCTAATTGTTGTTTGCATGTTTTACGTTCCTGCTATGGGTTTCTAGCAAGAATGTTTCTTACCTACGCAAAAACCACAACGTGATATGTCAACTGCTATTTACCCTTCATAAGGACCCTTTTCATCGAATCCGATCCGACTAAAGTGGGAGAGACTGGCACCCGCTAGCCACCTTATGCAACAAGTGCATGTTAGTCGGTGGAACCTGTCTCACGTAAGAGTATGTGTAAGGTCGGTCCGGGCCGCTTCATCCCACAATGCCGCCGAATCAAGATTGGACTAGTAATGGTAAGCATATTGAACAAGATCAATGCCCACAACTACTTTGTGTTCTACTCATGCAAAGAATCTACGCAATAGACCTAGCTCATGATGCCACTGTTGGGGAACGTAGCAGAAATTCAAAAAATTTCCTACGTGTCACCAAGATCTATCTATGGAGAAACCAGCAACGAGGGGAAGGAGAGTGCATCTACATACCCTTGTAGATTGCTAAGCGGAAGCGTTCAAGAGAACGAGGTTGAAGGAGTCGTACTCGTCGTGATCCAAATCACCGGAGATCCTAGTGCCGAACGGACGGCACCTCCGTGTTCAACACACATACAACCCGGTGACGTCTCCCACGCCTTGATCCAGCAAGGAGAGAGGGAGAGGTTGAGGAAGACTCCGTCCAGTAGCAGCACAACGGCTTGGTGGTGGTGGAGGAGCGTGGCAATCCTGCAGGGCTTCGCCAAGCACCGCGGGAGAGGAGGAGGGAGAGAGGTAGGGCTGCGCCAGGGAGAGGTCAAAACTCATGTGTTGGCAGCCCTCACGACCTCAACTATATATAGGGGGGAGGGAAGGGGGTGCACCCCCTCTAGGGTTTCCACCCCAAGGGGTGTGGCAGCCCCAATCCCATCTAGGGTGGCGGCCAAGGGGGGGGGGAGAGGGGAAACTTGCCCCCCAAGTTAGGTGGGTGTGCCCCCTCCCCCAACCCTAGGCGCCTTGGGCCCTTGTGGGGGGGGGGGGGGCGCACCAGCCCTCCTGGGGCTGGTCCCCTCCCACACTTGGCCCATGCAGCCCTCCGGGGATGGTGGCCCCACTTGGTGGACCCCCGGGACTCTCCCGGTGGTCCCGGTACGTTACCGATAAAACCCGAAACTTTTCCGGTGACCAAAACAGGACTTCCCATATATAATTCTTTACCTCCGGACCATTCCGGAACTCCTCATGACGTCCGAGATCTCATCCTGGACTCTGAACAACATTCGGTAACCACATACGAACTTCCTTTATAACCCTAGCGTCATCGAACCTTAAGTGTGTAGACCCTACGGGTTCGGGAACCATGCAGACTTGACCGAGACGTTCTCCGATCAATAACCAACAGCCGGATCTGGATACCCATGTTGGCTCCCACATGTTCCATGATGATCTCATCGGATGAACCACGATGTCAAGGACTCAATCAATCTCGTATACAATTCCCTTTGTCTAGCGGTATTGTACTTGCCCGAGATTCGATCGTCTGTATGCCGATTCCTTGTTCAATCTCGTTACCGGCAAATCTCTTTACTCGTTCTGTAACACATCATCCCGTGATCAAACCCTTGGTCACATTGTGCACATTATGATGATGTCCTACCGAGTGGGCCCAGAGATACCTCTCTGTCAACCGGAGTGACAAATCCCAGTCTCGATTCGTGCCAACCCAACAGACATTTTTGGAGATACCTGTCTGCACCTTTATAGCCACCCAGTTACGTTGTGACGTTTGGTGCACCCAAAGCATTCCTACGGTATCTGGGAGTTGCACAATCTCATGGTCTAAGGAAATGATACTTGACATTAGAAAAGCTTTAGCATACGAACTACACGATCTTTGTGCTAGGCTTAGAATTGGGTCTTGTCCATCACATCATTCTCCTAATGATGTGATCCCGTTGTCAACGACATCCAATGTCCATGGTTAGGAAACCGTAACCATCTATTGATCAACGAGCTAGTCAATTAGAGGCTTACTAGGGACATGGTGTTGTCTATGTACCCACACATGTATCTGAGTTTCCTATCAATACAACTATAGCATGGATAATAAACGATTATCACGAACAAGGAAATATAATAATAATAACTAATTTATTATTGCCTCTAGGGTATATTTGCAACACAAGCTTCCCTCACACCCTGTCGACAGGCGGATATCTTCCATAATCGGAAACGCCGCCACACTCCCTTGAGTAGTTGTACAAGCTCCCCCATGCTTCCTCGCAGGGAGGCGGACGGCCACAAGGCCTGGGCGACACCCTGCATCACCTGCCGAACTTGTTCATGCAGTTGTGAAAGTTCTTGTAGCAGATCGCCTAAGGATCCGGACATCTCCTCTTCGGGACGACCAGTTAGCATACCTACAGAAATAACTCTGTAAGTCCGTTTCTTCGCCGAACTATATAAAAGTTTGTTCGAGCACACACTAAAAATGCCGCGTTGAAGCCTTTTATTCTCCTACACGGAGTCAACTAGCTGAGCACGAACATCTTTCAATTCTACGCTCAGCCGGGTATTGGCATCCTGGAGATCGTTTTTCTCCCGCCTGACCCGTGTAAGTACACGCTCGCCAGCATCTAGTTGTCGTTGAGCTCTTTGTTAATCCTCTTGTAGTATCTTCGGATTCAATCCGGGATTATCTGCAGAATCTATTATTAGATCTGCAACGCACTGAACACCAAATGGTACACATGAATTATGTTTTTTTCGATAAATAGAAACAGTACCAGATGAGGCCTTCTTGGATTCCTCTAGTTCAGCAGCTGCGGCCCCTAGCTGGGTTTGACACTTCTCCAGTTCTTGAGACAACAGGTTATTCTTCTCTATGAGAACCTATTCATACAATGATCCTTAAATCAGTTGTACCAACTGTTTCACGTCTCAGGGGCTACTGGTATAAATAATTATAAGATTTTACTTACCCTTATATCTTTTAAATACTGGTCTGTGGCTCTAGAAAGCCCATCTTGAGCAGCTCGGATGTACGCATCACCCGAGTTGAAGGCATTGAAAGCCTCTTCGGAAAAACCAGAGTCGCGGAGTGCGGCCCGCCGACGCCGGTGATTCATGGCGCTCTCCACCTCAAAAATTTTAGCGGATATTCTATCTGAATCCTCTATAGGAGGACCATCCGGTGTCGTCCCCATGTTAGCCTCCACCCTCGAGACCGGTTTCGGAATTCGGCTGGTAGAGGCGTGACGGGCAGGATCCCCGGACACAGTTCAGCGGATGTTCTTTCTACCAAGACATAGCGGATAGTGTTATATTTTAATATAACAACCACGGAGCATGTTTTAAACCATACCTCTTTGATGATGGCTCGGCCGTGTCTCTATTCGCCTTCCTTTTTGGAAGCCTATCCGGCCGGGGCGCCCCTTGTTGGTGAGTCGCCGCGGGTTTGGCATGGCGCGCCGATCGCCTTCCCTTTACAACATAATATATATGCGGTGGGTAAGGTGGAAAGAGTGAATCATTTTCGAAAGATAAGTCTCCTGTTTACTTACATGTCATGCTGGGAGGAGGCTGGGGTAGTCAGCAATGATGGCTACTTCAGTGCCATCGCAGCTCGCCTGGTAAAACACCCCTTCACCAAGCTCCACAAATATGTCTGGATCCTCTTCGAGTCCGGGGTCAAGGGCCCGGTTATGGTCCTCTGGCTGTGGAGCCGGGCTGTGGATCTCCCTCATAGCTTTCCGCCATTCCTGTTATAGATGGGCGAGGTAAATATTTATGATAAGGGACTGTGGGAATGAATAGAGTTGAGTAAGGGATAGCATCTCACCCAGCTGGGGGGTTGTACATGGAAAATCCATCCCGTGGCTTAATGCGGACGAACTGCTCTTCTTCTCCTTTGTATAAATCGGACAGTATTTTCACCAGAGTGGTGGTGGAGTCCGGAACTTTCTGACCGCAGCGGGTGGCATCATCTTCTCCGTTGAAGTGCCACATGGGACGCCCTTGATACTGGAGTGGCTATACCCCTCGCATTATGCATATTGACATAACCTCAATTATTGTTAATCCGGACTGGGGAAGCGTTTTTATCTTGCCCATCAATTGAAGGATCTCTCTGCTATCTTCCTCCTTGGGGCTCCGAGGGCTCCAGCTACAGCGCTTCTTCAATGGGGCATTTGTGAACTCAGGAAGACCCATTCGGATTGGGTCACGAAGGGAGACGTCCTCTATATAAAACCACTCGAAAGGCCAATCTTCGGATGTCTTCTTCGGTGTGCCGGACAGGTATATGGTCCCGGTGATGCGCCATATCTCGGCTCTGTCGACTTGGAATACCGATCCCTCTTGATTACGAGGGACAAGGCAGAACAACCTCTTCCATAGCTCGAAATGAGCTTCGCAACCCTGAAATAACTCGTAAAGGGCGATGTAAGCTGCGATGTGCAGGATGGATGCAGGGGTAAAATTATGCAGCTGGAGGCCATAGTACTCCAGGAGTCCACGGAGGAACGGATGGATTGGAAATCCAATGCCCCTCAGCAAATAAGGGACGAGGCATACTCGCTCTCCCCTGGATGGGTTGGGAAAACTCTCCGCTTGCTCCCCACTATCAAAAGTAGCTAATCCGGCTCGGACAGGGACTAGATATGCAGGTGGGAGGAACCCCTGGGTCTGCAACTTCACCAATTAACCATGGGATACGGTGCACTTCTCCCAATCACTCGGCTTGGCGCTAGAGGGGCGGGAGGAAGAGCTGCGGTGGCCGGCCATGTTGGGGTGGTTTTTTCGGGCGCGCTCTGATGATTCCTTGCTTGGGGAAGATGGTGTTATTTGGATCTGAAGATCCCCGTCTCTTTAATAGACAATTTATTTATATGGTTAGGGTGGGAAGTGTAAAAATGCCCCGACTTCTCGCATTCGCTCGACATGTGGAGGCTGGTACTATTAAGGTACAGAAGCCGATGAGTGTAAAGTTAAATGGGAGGCCGGACACAACTCTTTACAACAGGTACTTTGGACAATTCGGAGAAGGAACCTGCCTTGCAATGCCAAAGACAATCTGCGCGCCGGACTCATTGTTATTGAAGCCTGGTTCGGGGGCTACTAATGGAGTCCTGGATTAGGGGGTCCTCAGACAGCCGGACTATATGTGTATGCCGGACTGTTAGACTATGAAGATACAAGATAGAAGACTTCGTCCCGTCTCCGGGTGGGACTCTCCTTTGCGTGGAAGGCAAGCTTGGAGATTCAGATGATGTAGATTCCCTTCTCTGTAACCGACCTGATGTAACCCTAACCCCCTCCAGTGTCTATATAAACCGGAGGGTTTGGTCCGTAGGACAACAACAATCATAATTATATATATATAAAAATTGCAGCGGGGTTTTACCCTACTGTTTATAGTAAAAAAACAATCATATTATAGGCTAGCTTCTAGGGTTAGCCTCTACGATCTCGTGGCAGATCAACTCTTGTAACACTCATATCATCAAGATCAATCAAGCAGGAAGTAGGGTATTACCTCCATAGAGAGGGCCCGAACCTGGGTAAACATCGTGTCCCCCGCCTCCTATTACCATCAGCCTTAGACGCACAGTTCGGGACCCCCTACCCGAGATCTTCCAGTTTTGACACCGACAGGGGGGTCAATCTGTCAGGACCCTGATCCTAAGTCACACCGATCTAGCATGTAACACATCATATCACTTTGCGGCCTCACGCACGGTATTCCCACGGGTGCCACCTTACCTGGCCCGGGACCGTTTGCGCCTTTTGGCTCACCTATATGATAGTGCCACTAGCATCCATATGACAAAGAACCCAGGCTGACATGGCTAGTCGTGAACCCAAAGTGGCCCTAACTTACAGGGACAAACATACATGACCGAACAATGAATGTGTCGGTCATCAATGAGTGAATCCGGGCTGTAGCAACTGGGCTAGTAGGACTCCGGTAAACTGGGCTGTAGCAGGCTAACAGGACTCTGGTAGACACCGCGTGACATTTCCCCGAAGGGACAGACACAGGAACGAAGAAGGACACATGCCGGCCAGCCTAAGTGTTCCGGAGCAGTAGCAAGCTACCAAGGCTCAGTGGAAGCACTAGGAGACATTTCCCGGTAAGAGAGGCTATGTAACACTCCAATTTTTTTATTTTCAGCAAGAGCCTTGCTTGGTTTGAAGAAGGTCATTTAAACCCTTCTTAAAAACCTCTCTTCTGAGTTTTCCTTCTCAAAAGCATTTCTTGGATTTAGTTTCTTCTAAAAAGAAATCTTTTTGGTTTTGGGCTACTCTCTGGTTTTGATCCATTCTTGTTTTTACCATTCCTCTTGTGGTTAAACCCCCCCCCAAAAACCCCTCCTTCCACTTTGGGACAATCCAAATATTCTGTTCCAACAAGTCCAACTCATTCTTTGGATTTTATTTCATTTATTTCTTTCCCCAAAACAATTTTGTCCTTTATTTTGAGCCTAGGTGATTTGCAAAGCAAGTACCTTAATGCCTTTGAGCTTTGATCTCAAATCAACTCCTCTGGATAGTCCCTAGCACCCACAACCTAGAACCATCAAGATCCACTCTTCTTCTTTTCAAAATTTTTAAGTTTCAGCTTCTGCAAGTTTGGACCAGATTTGTCAAATTTGGTGAAATTCATATCTCCACTTCTCCAAAAATTCTACCAAAATTCAGGCAGCCCCCAGTTGCAATGAGAGGCCACTCCACCAAAAATCAGCTCAAGGAAAAATATCCACATGCCAAAATCATTCTATCGAACACCTGGCTTGCACTGTTACTTTGCATTTTCAGAAAAATTCAGAGTTTCAGTAAGTTCAGATTCGTCAGAGTCTGGTCACCTGTCAACAGTGCGCCCTGGCGCGTTGCGCACGGCCTCTCCTCCCTGGCCGGAGCGCCGCACGCCCCTTGGACGGATGCAGGCGTCGGTGGCGGCGAGCCTCACCGGCGTTGGCAGTTTCTGTGGTGGCTGCGCCACCCGTGGCAGCCAGCGAGGGCCCGAGCCCGCTCGCCACACCACCCATCGCCGCCCATTGTTCCCTGGCCCTCCGCGTGGCTCATGCACGCCAGCGCACCCCCATTGCACCGTCGCCGTGGCCGGCAAGCACAAGGCACACCCTCTGCCGCCGACGGCCCGCGCCGCCCCGTTCCGTCGAACACCCCCCAAAGCTTCTAATCCTAGCGCGTTTAGTGCCTAAATGGAGCCTGTAGACCTCCACGTTGAAGCTCAACCGCTAAACCACCCCAACCAAGCCCTGCGCCGCTGTAACCTTCGCCGGAGAACTCCGTTCACGGCCGTCACCTCGGATCGCCTATAAAAAGGGGCCCCAAGCTCGCCCTCGAGCACGCACCCTTCATGCACCTCCCCAACACTCTGCCAGGCCACTAGAAGGACCTCGAGGAGGTCTCCTCCCCCAACTCCGGCCGCCCCGTTCGGCCTCGGCCTCCACCTCGATTCACTCCGGTGAGGCCGTCCCTGGCGTCCTAAACTCGTCAGCAACCCTCTCTAGCACCCAGGAGTCTAAACCCCACTTCAATTTGCCCTTCGCAGCACTCTCCGGCGAGAGCCAACCCCTCCCGAACCGCCGTCCGCCGGAGCCAGGGCCGCAGTCGACACAGTGCTCACCGGCGACCACCACCACCACCCACCGACGCGGAATGATGCACTGAGCACGGAGGTACCACCCGATCCCCTTGCCTTGCCGTGGATCGCCGCCGGCGACCACCGGAGCCCTCGGGCGCCGACGAGCTCTGTCTCCCCCTTTTAAATTTTTAAACCTGACGGGTGGGACCCGCCTGTCAATCTCTCATTCTTATTAAACAAACCGTTTTCTGAAAGTGTATTCTGGCAAAATGCGCTTTCCAGTTTGAATCGTTTTTTGGACTTTTCTGCTTAGCCCCCCGGGAAGTTTCTGTTTCATTACAGAGAGGTCCTTGGACCAAAACACTTATAACTTTTAAACAGAAAAGGATTTTTGAATGATTCTTTTACTGCACTCTTCAAAATTTTATCTAGTTTTTTATCAGATTTATTTGAAAAATATTTGGTATATTTCTGTACACCTCACGGTATTTTTGTATACCGTAGATACCGAAGGAGGTGACGGAGCCGCGAACTTCACCAAGTTAGACTCCGACTACTCCGAACCAGGCAAGCATGTTTGAACTCTTGATATGATGAGTGTTTGTTGCATGTTTGCATTTAGGAGTTTCATGGCATGTTTATGAACACTTCTTTGAATGTTATATTTCATGCAAAGAAGTGGAAAGTGAGTTTCGGAAATCCGTATGTTGTTGGATACATATTTGCATGGCCATGTGATGGCATGAGGATGGGTAAGATGGCCATGTTGTGGCATGCCAGTCTTATGCCAGTCTATTTGACCTCAGTGTCATCGTGAATCAAGTCACATTCCCATTCATTTCCTTTCCTGTACTGCCACATGTTTTCCGCAAGGAATATGGCTTAGTAAGTTGTAAACCGTTTTCCTGGTACACACCAAATAGAGAGGCCGGGATGAGGGTTCCATGGCCCTGGATTAAAGCCCGTCATCCGGTCAGGGGGCATGGGTGTTTCCAGTTGGGACCGAGAGGGGGGCACCCCTTAGAGCGCGCGTATAGAAATTTGATCCCATGCTATTCGAGGTTGTGACCTCCCCGTCTCAAAGTTTTTCTTGTACGATGTCTAGGGTGATTCCTGGCATCGTGAGGTGGAATGGGTGTGTACTGGTTAAATGGGTTTCTACCGAAATACCGTAAACGGAACTAGTCCTTCGTGACTACGGAAATCCTTTGGCTGTGGACAGTTAGTACAAACTCTGCAGAGTCACAAATCCTTTAAATCATCTTGTACATGTCCAAGTACTGTGTTCATCTTATCTTGTCAAATGTCAGTCCCAGTGACAAAACTCCGGTGGACTACAGGAGTGTTAAGTCCGGTTAAAAGTTTATTCTTGTGGATGGAATAATTTGATATTTACATTTGATATAAGCCCTTTCTGTGACGTTGCTCAGACGTCCGACTGTGGCACGTTTGTTATTTATTTTCAATATAAGCCCTTTCTGTGACGTCGCTCAGACGTCCGACTGTGGCACGTTTGTTATTTATTTTCAATATAAGCCCTTTCTGTGACGTCACTCAGACGTCCGACTGTGGCATGCTTGTTATTTATTTTCAATATAAGCCTTTTCTGTGACGTCGCTCAGACGTCCGACTGTGGCACACTTGTTATTTATTTTCAATATAAGCCCTTTCTGTGATGTCGCTCAGACGTCCGACTGTGGCATGCTTGTTATATATTTTCAAATAAAAGCCCTTTCTGCGATGTCGCCCAGACGTCCGACTATGGCACGCTTGTCTTTTACTTTTCAGTATAAGCCCTTTATGTGGTGTCGCTTAGATGCCAGACTGCGGCATGATTTTTATTTTGTTTACCTTTCGAGGCGTCGCTCTAGACACCCGATCGATTTCAGTTATTTGTTTTACTTATCATGTCGTGAAAATTCTTATTATTGGAATGAGCATTATTATTATTTTTGCTCATGACGCGTTCATGCATGCATTTGTTATATCTTTGGTCCGAACTGTCTTGCAAGTACTTTCAAAGTACTCACCTGGCTTGTTGATTTGGCAGATGTTGATGAAGGCGATCTCATGGATGAAGAGTCCGATAGCGAGTCCGACGCCTAGAGGAGTCCCAGTCAGTCCCGTGCGATTCTGCATTTGGTCACTGTATTATATCCGCTTCCACCACCCTAGAAATAAACTCATCGAGCCTCACCTCGACGCTCAATGAGCTGCCAGTTTAGAAGTCGAGTTATCCACCACCACTTTTATCTCGAGCTAGTAGCATGTCACCACACCTCTGTGTCATAACCGTCCTTATGTATAATATTGGCGTGTTTGTAAAAAATTGTTGAGCGTCCTCAGCTCAACCCTGTAATATATTTGATGCTACTGGTCTTCTGTATTCAAGTATTTGTCTACCAGTAAGGATAACTCTTCCTATGCTGGAATCAAGAGATCGATTTCTCAATAAGTATTTTATTGAAAAACCGGTCGTGACAAACTTGGTACCAGAGCCAGGCTGACTGTAGGAAGCCACTAGGTGCGATCGCTAATCGGTTATTAGCATGATAGAGTTTATTCATATTTTTGCAAATGTAGTCATTTTTCTGACAGTCAGCATAAAATTTATGATCTGATCGTTCAGAATTTTTGCCTACTTTTGTAGATGGCTGGCAATGAATGTGAGTCACAGATGTTCGCCAATGTGCCTGAGGGGTTCGTCAAGCTCCTCTCCTTCGTCGTTCAGGTCGCGATGGGGCCATCCGTGCGCCCAGTCTTCACACTTTATCCACACAAGATCAACGACAGCCTGACCATGCACCAGGTCGCGGTGCAATTCAAGGGAGGGCATGCTGAGATACGCCGCTTCCGATTCTTGGGGAGAGCCATGCCTACAGAGAGGCATGCTATGCAGATGGCTGCCCGTGAGGCGATAGCTCGTCTCCGGGATGTTCTTCCTGCAATGAAGACCCGTCGCTACCGCTACCTTCCATGCCACGTACCATACACCTATCACTACTCATTCTCTTGCCCCAGAGGAGAGCGAGACGAGGCCTTTGAGATGCTTGTCGAGTACCTCCGAGCCCTGGAGGCAGCCTTCGATAGCATGGTGGACGACCTCGTAGCTGCCCGCATGGACTCAGTCCATGGCTGTGCTGCCAACAGAAGGGGAACTCCTGCACACCGCTCCACCGCTAACTTTCATCTCGTCCTCAGCATCCCATTCACCTACCATTCTTGCCACTGCTCGTCGTCTGCCTACCACCGAGGAG
This sequence comes from Triticum aestivum, assembly GCF_018294505.1. Lineage (NCBI taxonomy): Eukaryota > Viridiplantae > Streptophyta > Magnoliopsida > Poales > Poaceae > Triticum > Triticum aestivum. The sequence goes on along the minus strand of NC_057798.1, from coordinate 730,707,968 downwards.
TTCAACCAAGTTATTGCACCCACTCCCTTTTGCTCTGCACCACTTATTGCACCCACTCCCATATGTGCTACTCCACCTATTCCGCCCACTCAAATTCGTGTTACTCCGCCTATGGCAACCGCTCCAGCAGCTCAGCGCAACACTTCTCGTATGGAACCTATTAGCAAGGAGGAGGTTGAGTCCCCAGCCTCACTGCGTCTCACCCTCGGCAGGCCAAGGGAGATCCTCACCATCTCCGACTGAGTACGCTTTGCCGCCATGCGATGCATCGACTTGTGTGATATGTTTATATGTACATAGGTTGTGAGAAGTAGCTTGTTTGCGCATCATGTAGGGTCTGGAGAAGTGCACTAGTCTCAATAACATGTCAGGATTATGTACGCATATCCTGAGTGATGTATTGTATAATTACTGCCCGCATGTATGATATGTAATAGTCCTCCTCCGCGCGCAATCATGTATTTTTCAAAAAAAAAATCCTGGAGTTTTTAAAATTTCCCATATGTGTGATTTTAATGAATTTTGCAACTCTCCTTCTTGTATTATGAGTTTCACAAAATATATCCCCAGAGTGAAAGATGTCTCGTCCTTGGACGCGCTCCTTGCCAATCCCGCCAGAGGAAAATTATGGCACACCGCCAAACAACAATTTCACACAGGGGCAGTCTAGTCAACAGGGCTGTGAAACAGGGTTCACCCAAGTATGCCGCCTGTATGAACAGAGTCAGCAACAACACCAGGAAATGATGAACCAATTCATCAATATGGGAAATCACCATGGTCAGTATCAGCAGCAATCCAAGTTGTCTGAGTTACAGAAGACGCGTCCCCCAACATTTTCTCATACTGACAAACCTCTTGAGGCCGACGACTGGCTTCAAGACATGGAAAGAAAATTAATTATTGCACAGTGTTCAGACCGTGAAAAAGTATTGTATGCACCACATTATCTCACTGGAGCAGCTGCATCGTGGTGGGAAAATTTCCTGCACATGCACCCCAACAAAAATGAAATAACCTGGGAGGATTTCAAAGAAGGTTTACGTGGGGCACATATTCCTATAAGTGTTATGAAGATCAAGAAGAGAGAATTTGATGATCTCAAACAAAGAACCATGACAGTGTCAGAATACAACAGCCAATTTACTCTGCTGTCTCGCTACGCCAACGAAGAGCGTATGACCGAGAGCAAGAAGATGGAAAAATTCTTGGAAGGCCTGGCACCCGCACTTAAATGCCAGCTGGTTGTGCATACCTTCCCAGATTTTAAAACACTGGTGGATAAGGCCATTACTTTGGAAAATGAGCGACGCAGCTTGGAAGATTTTCCGCAAATGCAAAAGGGACCAGTCTACTTTTGCTCGCAACCCCGAAGCAAGACAGAATTTCAGAAAGGTGGGACACATAAACCCACGACGAATAATTCACGCCCAATCAAGAATTTCCATGCAAGGGACAAGGAGTTCACATATCGCCCAGGCGTCACTTGCTACGCTTGTGGAGAAGAAGGGCACTATGCCAAGCAGTGCCCCAAGCCAAGGAACTCAACCCCAAAGCCTAACAATGGTGGCAATAATTCAGCGCCCAAGCGACACAATTTCAACCCCAATAACAACCACAGGAAGGGTCATCTGAACCACGTGACCAAAGAGGAAGCACAGAATGCCCCAGATATCGTACTCGGTACGTTCCCTGTCAACACAATACCTGCCATGGTTTTGTTTGATTCTGGAGCTTCTCACTCATTCATTTCGAAGAGTTTTGCTTTGCAAAATAATTTTTCGATGCTTCCCCTGGAAAAGTCCATGATCATCAAGTCCCCTGGGATTAAGCAAGTGACCCAGAGTTACTGTCAAGGTGTGGTTATTGAATTTGAAGGATTGAAGTTTTACGCCAACCTTATCGTATTGGAAAGTAAAGGACTGGATGTCATCCTAGGGATGGATTGGTTAACCACCAACAAAGGTTTTATTGACTGCTTCAACCGGACCGTAATTCTCACACACCATCACGGGAAGACAATAAAAGTTTCAGCCAAAGAGAGACAAATACCTCGGCAACCGAGATTAAACAAGGTGGACGTTTCTGAGCTGAACAAGGTTCCAGTAGTGTGTGAATTTCCAGACGTATTTCCAGAAGAACTACCAGGCATGCCACCAGACCGAGAGATAGAATTCAGCATTGAGCTAGCACCCGGAACCGCTCCCATTTACAAGAAACCATACAGAATGGCACCATCCGAGTTGGTAGAATTGAAGAAGCAAATAAAAGAATTATTGGAGAAAGGATACATACGAGCCAGTTCCTCACCTTGGGGTTCTCCAATTTTATTTGCCAAGAAAAAGGATGGGACACTGAGATTGTGTATAGACTATCGAGCTCTTAACATGGTCACAATCAAAAACAAATACCCAATGCCCAGGATAAATGATTTATTTGATCAGCTCGCTCAGGCCAAAGTCTTCTCAAAAATTGACTTGAGATCGGGATACCACCAATTAAAAGTGCGAACAGAAGATATTCCCAAGACAGCCTTCACCTCCAGATATGGACTGTATGAATTCACAGTAATGCCATTTGGGCTAAAACGCTCCCGCATATTTTGTTCACCTCATGAACAAGGTATTTATGAAGTATATGGACAAGTTTGTTGTGGTATTCATCGATGACATTCTGATATACTCCAAGACACCAGAAGAGCACGCCGAGCATCTCAGGATTGTACTAGGAGAACTCAGGAAACATCAACTGTACGCCAAGTTCAGCAAATGTGAATTTTGGCTAAGACAGGTGGGTTTTCTGGGCCACGTACTAACCCAAGAAGGTATTGCAGTAGACCCGGAAAAGGTCAAGGCCGTACTTGGCTGGAAACCACCAGCTAGCGTAACGGACGTACGAAGTTTCTTGGGAATGGCAGGCTATTACCGGAGATTTATTGAAGGATTCTCCACCATAGCAAAGCCAATGACGCAGTTACTCAAGAAAGACAAGAAGTTTGAATGGACGGAAGCCTGTGAGAAAAGCTTCCAAGAGCTAAAAAGGAAATTAACAAAGGCACCAGTATTAATTGTGCCAGACATACACAAGAATTTTGAGGTATATTGTGACGCATCCCGGAAAGGCCTCGGATGCGTATTGATGCAAGAAGGCAAGGTAGTTGCGTATGTCTCCAGACAACTTCGCAAGCATGAGGAAAATTATCCCACTCATGACTTGGAATTGGCAGCAGTCATCCATGCACTCAAAGAATGGAGACACTTTCTACTTGGAAATCGTTGTGAAATATACACAGACCATAAGAGCCTTAAGTATATTTTCACACAGCCGGAACTCAATTTACGGCAACGACGCTGGTTGGAGTTAGTGAAGGATTATGATGTTGGAATCCACTATCACCCCGGAAAAGCAAATGTAGTGGCAGATGCCCTTAGTCGGAATCCCAGCTCGGACAACGACAGTATACCAAATTTAAGACCAGAATTTCAACAGGAATTTGCCAGACTCAATTTAATAATGGTCACCGAGGGCAGTGTGTCGAATTTGGAAATACAGCCTACCCTGATAGAAAAGATTAAGGAGGCTCAGCATGGACACCCCAGCATTGATGGCATAAAAAGGAAAGTGAGTTTGGGCAAGGCCTCAGAATTCAACATAGACGAGCAGGGAATATTGTGGTACGGAGAAAGAATTTGCGTACCAAATATCAAGGACCTCAAACAGCAGATTCTGGCTGAAAGCCACACCGCTCCGTATTCAATCCATCCTGGAGGGACAAAAATGTACAAAGACCTTCAGGAAAAAATTTGGTGGCACGGTATGAAGAGAGACATAGCCACGTTCATTGCATGTTGTGACTCTTGTCAACGCATCAAGGCCGAGCACCAGAAACCAGCCGGGCTATTACAGCCAAACAAGATACCCGAGTGGAAGTGGGACGAGATTGGAATGGATTTCATTGTTGGACTACCACGGTCACGACACGGAAATGATGCCATATGGGTCATAACCGACAGATTAACTAAGGTGGCACATTTCATCCCGGTGAAGACAACTCACTCCACCCAGAGGCTGGCCAGAATTTATCTTGCCCGTATCGTCTGCCTGCATGGAGTCCCAAAGACTATCATATCTGACAGAGGCACACAGTTCGTCTCTAGATTTTGGGATCACCTACAACAGGCACTGGGAACCCAACTAGCATTCAGTACCGCATACCACCCCCAGACTGATGGGCAAACTGAACACATAAACCAAATTCTAGAAGACATGCTGAGAGCGTGTGTCCTCACCTACAGAACCAGTTGGGAAGAAAGCTTCCCATATGCAGAGTTCGCATACAACAACAGTTATCAAGCCAGCTTGCAAATGGCACCCTTTGAAGCTCTGTATGGGAGAAGATGTCGTACCCCGTCTAAACTGGTCAGAAACCGGAGACAGCCACATCTTTGGCCCAGATATGCTCAAGGAGGCTGAGGAGAAAGTTAAGATGATTAGAGATCGACTCAAGACAGCTCAAAGTCGGCAAAAAAGTTATTACGATCGAAAGCATCGGGAAATCAGTTTTGAACCCGGAGAGTTTGTATACCTAAGAGTTTCTCCTATGAGGGGTCTGCAACGATTCAGGGTTAAGGGAAAGCTAGCACCAAGATTCATTGGACCATTCTGTATAGTGGCCCGAAGAGGCACGGTAGCCTACCAGCTAGACTTACCCGAAGATTTATCCGATGTCCACAACGTGTTCCACATCTCGCAGTTGAGGAAGTACGTGAGCAACCCATAGAAGCAAGTATCACATGAGAACATTGACGTGCAACCAGACCTCACCTACCGGGAGCATCCAATAAAAATATTAGAGGAGTCTGAAAGGAGGACCCGATAGAAGACCATCAAGTTTTTCAGAGTTCAGTGGAGCAATCACACCGAGAATGAATCAACTTGGGAAAGAGAGGATTTTCTTCGGACAGAGCATCCACACCTGTTTGAGGATCAGCTGAAATCTCGGGGACGAGATTTTTCCTAAGGGGGTAGGTGCTGTGACACTCCAAATTTTTTTGTTTTTGTTTTTATTTTCAGCAAGAGCCTTGCATGGTTTGAAGAAGGTCATTTAAACCCTTCTTAAAAACCTCTCTTCTGAGTTTTTCTTCTCAAAAGCATTTCTTGGATTTAGTTTCTTCTAAAAAGAAATCTTTTTGGTTTTGGGCTACTCTCTGGTTTTGATCCATTCTTGTTTTTACCATTCCTCTTGTGGTTAAACCCTCCCAAAAACCCCTCCTTCCACTTTGGGACAATCCAAATATTCCGTTCCAACAAGTCCAACTCATTCTTTGGATTTTATTTCATTTATTTCTTTCCCCAAAACAATTTTGTCCTTTATTTTGAGCCTAGGTGATTTGCAAAGCAATTACCTTAATGCCTTTGAGATTTGATCTCAAATCAACTCCTCTGGATAGTCCCTAGCACCCACAACCTAGAACCATCAAGATCCACTCTTCTTCTTTTCAAAATTTTTAAGTTTCAGCTTCTGCAAGTTTGGACCAGATTTGTCAAATTTGGTGAAATTCATATCTCCACTTCTCCAAAAATTCCACCAAAATACAGGCAGCCCCCAGTTGCAATAAGAGGCCACTCCACCAAAAATCAACTTAAGGAAAAATCCCCACATGCCAAAATCATGCTGTCGAACACCTGGCTTGCACTGTTACTTTGCATTTTCAGAAAAATTCAGAGTTTCACTAAGTTCAGATTCGTCAGAGAATGGTCACCTGTCAACAGTGCGCCCTGGCGCGTTGCGCACGGCCTCTCCTCCCTGGCCGGAGCGCCGCACGCCCCCTTGGACAGATGCAGGCGTCGGTGGCGGCGAGCCTTGCCGGCGTTGGCAGTTTTTGTGGTGGCTGCGCCACCCGTGGCGGCCAGCGAGGGCCCGAGCCCACTCGCCATGCCACCCGTCGCCGCCCATTGTTCCCTGACGCTCCGCGTGGCTCATGCACGCCAGCGCACCCCCATTGCACCGTCGTTGTGGCCGGCAAGCACAGGGCACGCCCTCTGCCACCGACGGGCCCGCGCCGCCCTGTTCCGTCGAACACCCCCCAAAGCTTCTAATCCTAGCGCGTTTAGTGCCTAAATGGAGCCTGTAGACCTCCACGTTGAAGCTCAACCGCTAAACCACCCCGACCAAGCCCCGCGCCGCCGTAACCTTCGCCGGAGAACTCCGTTCACGGCCGTCACCTCGGATCGCCTATAAAAAGGGGCCCCGAGCTCGCCCTCGAGCAGGCACCCTCCCTGCACCTCCCCAACACTCCGCCAGACCACTAGAAGGACCTCGAGGAGGTCTCCTCCCCCAACTCCGGCCGCCCCGTTCCGCCTCGGCCTCCACCTCGATTCGCTCCGGTGAGGCCGTCCCCGGCACCCAAACCTCGTCTGCAACCCCTCGAGCACCCAGAAGACTAAACCCCACTTCAATTTGCCCTTCGCAGCACTCTCCGGCGAGAGCCAACCCCTCCCGAACCGCCGTCCGCCGGAGCCAGGGCCGCCGTCGACACAGTGCTCGCTGGCGACCACCACCACCACCCACCGACACGGAATGATGCACTGAGCACGGAGGTACCACCCGATCCCCTTGCCTCGCCGTGGATCGCCGCCGGCGACCACCGCAGCTCTCGGGCGCCGACGAGCTCCGTCTCCCCCTTTTAAATTTTTAAACCTGACGGGTGGGACCCACCTGTCAGTCTCTCATTTTATTAAACGAACCGTTTTCTGAAAGCGTATTCTGGCAAAATGCGCTTTCCAGTTTGAATTGTTTTCTAGACTTTTCTGCTTAGCCCCCTAGGAAGTTTCTGTTTCATTACAAAGAGGTCCTTGGACCAAAACACTTATAACTTTTAAACAGAAAAGGATTTTTGAATGATTCTTTTTCTGCACTCTTCAATTTTCTGTCTAGTTTTTTGTCAGATTTATTTGAAAAATATTTGGAATATTTCTGTACACCTCACGGTATTTACGTTAGCGTACGTATTTTTGTATACCGTAGATACCGAGGAGGTGACGGAGCCGCGAACTTCACCAAGTTAGACTCCGACTACTCCGAACCAGGCAAGCATGTTTGAACTCTTGATATGATGAGTGTTTGTTGCATGTTTGCATTTAGGAGTTTCATGGCATGTTTATGAATACTTCCTTGAATGTTATATTTCATGCAAAGAAGTGGAAAGTGAGTTTCGGAAATCCATATGTTGTTGGATACATATTTGCATGGCCATGTGATGGCATGAGGATGGGTAAGATGGCCGTGTTGTGGCATGCCAGTCTTATACCAGTCTATTTGACTTTAGTGTCATCGTGAATCAAGTCACATTCCCATTCATTTCCTTTCCTGTACTACCACTTGTTTTCCGCAAGGAATATGGCTTAGTAAGTTGCAAACCGTTTTCCTGGTACACACCAAATAGAGAGGCCGGGATGTGGGTTCCATGGCCCTGGATTAAAGCCCGTCATCCGGTCAGGGGGCATGGGTGTTTCCGGTTGGGACCTAGAGGGGGGCACCCCTTAGAGCGCGCATATAGAAACTTGATCCCATGCTATTCGAGGTTGTGACCTCCCCGTCTCAAAGTTTTTCTTGTACGATGTCTAGGGTGATTCCTGGCATCGTGAGGTGGAATGGGTGTGTACTGGTTAAATGGGTTTCTAGCAAAATACCGTAAACGGAACTAGTCCTTCGTGACTACGGAAATCCGTTGGCTGTGGACAGTTAGTACAAACTCTACAGAGTCACAAATCCTTTAAATCATCTCGTACATGTCCAAGTATTGTGTTCATCTTATCTTGTCAAATGTCAGTCCTAGTGACAAAACTCCGGTGGACTATAGGAGTGTTAAGTCCGGTTAAAAGTTTATTCTTATGGATGGAATAATTTGATATTTACATTTGATATAAGCCCTTTCTGTGACGTCGCTCAGATGTCCGACTGTGGCACGTTTGTTATTTATTTTCAATATAAGCCCTTTCTATGACGTCGCTCAGATGTCCGACTGTGGCACGTTTGTTATTTATTTTCAATATAAGCCCTTTCTGGGACGTCGCTCAGACGTCCGACTGTGGCACGCTTGTTATTTATTTTCAATATAAGCCCTTTCTGTGACGTCGCTCAGACGTCCGAATGTGTCTCGCTTGTTATATATTTTCAAATAAAAGCCCTTTCTGCGATGTCGCCCAGACATCCGGCTGTGGCTCGCTTGTCTTTTACTTTTCAGTATAAGCCCTTTATGTGGTGTCGCTTAGACGCCCGACTGCGGCATGAATTTTATTTTGTTTACCTTTCGAGGCGTCGCTCCAGACACCCGATCGGTTTCAGTTATTTGTTTTACTTATCATGTCGTGCAAATTCTTATTATTGGAATGAGCATTATTATTATTTTTGCTCATGACGCGTTCATGCATGCATTTGTTATATCTTTTGTCCGAACTGTCTTGCAGTACTTTCAAAGTACTCACCTGGCTTGTTGATTCGGCCAGATGTTGATGAAGGCGATCTCATGGATGAAGAGTTTGATAGCGAGTCCGACGCCTAGAGGAGTCCCAGTCAGTCCCGTGCGATTCTGCATTTGGTCACTGTATTATATCCGCTTCCGCCACCCCAGAAATAAACTCATCGAGCCTCACCTCAACGCTCGATAAGCTGCCAGTTTAGAAGTCAAGTTATCCACCACCACTTCTATCTCGAGCTAGTAGCATGTCACCACACCTCTATGTCATAACCGCCCTTATGTATAATATTGGCGTGTTTGTAATAAATTGTTGAGCATCCTCAGCTCAACCCTGTAATATATTTGATGCTACTGGTCTTCTGTATTCAAGTATTTGTCTACCAGTAAGGATAACTCTTCCTATACTGGAATCAAGAGATCGATTTCTCAATAAGTATTTTATTGAAAAACTGGTCGTGACAGGCTACCAAGGATAAACAACTACATAGTCAGATCCCACACATATCAAGCATTTCAAATCATACACACAGTATGCTCGATATGTGCAAATACAACATGGCATCACAACATAACTCTACGACTCAAAGTATTTATTCAATAGGCTCCGAGGAGCGAGATATTACAAACATGGGTCTCATGACCCAACATTCAGAGCATACAAGTCAAAGCACCAGCGGAAGCTTAACATGTTTGAGTACAGACATCTAAATATGAAAAAGGCTGAGAAGCCTGACTATCTACCAGATCCTGTTGAGGACACAAGATCGTAGCTGAGATAACAAGCTAAACGTCGAAGTCCACGTGGAACTACTAGCAAGACTGAAGTCTCTCTGCAAAAACATAAATTAAGCAACGTGAGTACAAATGTACCCAGCAAGACTTACATCAGAACTAACTACATATGCATCATTATCAACAAAGGGGATGGTGGGGTTTAACTGCAGCAAGCCAACTTTGACTCGGTGGCTATCCTAAACTATGACTGCAAGTAACTCTTTTGGGGTGGCGCACACGAGTCCACATATTCACCATATCAATACACCACTATGGATCCTCTCCCGTCTACCTACGAGAACGCCATCCATAGCACTCACGCTTATCTAGCGTATTTTAGAGTATCCACTTTCACTTGTCTATGAACTGTATAGGAAACCCAGAGGTCCTTTACCGCAGACACGGCTATTCGAATAGATAATGTTAACCCTGCAGGGGTGTACTTCTTCAGACAGGCTCTCACCACTTACCGCCGTTTACACGACAATTACTCGGCAACCTTCAAGCGGAAGCCCAACGAGGGTGTCGGCCACGACCTGACTAACCACACAAGTCTCTCGTCTAGGTTTATCGCCTATTCGGGTTCCATCCGCAAGGAAATCCGGATGGGGTGTCGCTCACGGCCCCAAACGATGTGAGCAGGGTTTCCAAGCCCACCATCCGGGTGCCACTTGGTACACCGTACCACTGTGCCTAGTCTGTCCCAAGCCCACCTGTACCGGGTGCCACTTGGTAGACTACTAGCACTACCTACAAACACCAGAAACTAGTTGCAACTCCTGGACAGAGATAAAGTTGATTAATAAGCCGAGAGGGGCCGAGTTACCGGAACCCAATGTGTGGTAGTAGCTGTTCATGGATCACAAACACAGAACTCAGTTCCTGAGGACGGTTTCAATGAGACAACCCACCATGTAGTCCTACATGGCCTCTCACTGCTACCTTTACCAAATCGTTTTCACACACTTAGCTCACACACAGTAGGACATGTTCACACACCTCCAATTCATCCTCGATGAATCAGACCTGACTCAACTCTAAGCAGTAGCAGGCATGACAAACAAGCATGAATGAGTAGGCACATCAGGGCTCAACAACTCCTACTCATGCTAGTGGGTTTCATCTATTTACTGTGGCAATGACAGGTCGTGCAGAGGAAAAGGGGTTCAACTACCGCAGCATGTAACAGTTGAATCGTTGTTGTCCTAATGCAGTAAAAGAGAGCAGGAGCGAGAGAGTGGGATTGTATCGGAATGAACAAGGGGGTTTTGCTTGCCTGACACTTCTGAAGATAGTATAGTTCTTCATCGGTGTCATCGAACTCATCGTCGGAACGTCGTCTACTGAGAGGGGACAAATACCGGCAACTAAGAAAGAACACAATCAATGCAATGCACAATACGATGCATGAATGTGACATGGCAATATGCTGTGGTTTGAGCTAATGCAACTAGCAGCAAGTTAAATGGAGTTGGTTTGAATCTAGGATTCAAATTCAAACTCCATATGTGGATATTATCATGCCATTTATATAATTTGTCCTAAACAGTAGCTATAAGTCGATCTAACATGCATGAAAATGGTACAGATGGATAGATTGGACTTTTCTGATCATTTTTCATATATAATTTATTTCATTTGGAGTTACGGTTGATTTTAAATGATTTTTAGAAGTTTTGGATATTTTCTGAAATTAAATAAATCAAATAGATTTATTTAAAATCCAGAAAAGCATTACTGCGTCAGCCTGATGTCAGAATGACGTCATCAGGTCAACAGCGTCGGCCCAGGTTAAACCTGACGCTTGGACCCACTAGTCAGTGACTAGGCTAATTAACAGAGACTGTTAGTGCTAATTTAATCCTAACTAAAACTGTCACCGGGCATGGGCCCACATGTCAGTGTCACAATTAACTTAACAGAGTTAGTTAGTGTTAGGTTAGGCACTATTCCAGGTTAATTAGCACTAAACTAACCTAACTAATAATTAACAAGGCCGGCCCACACGTCAGTGGGTCAGGGGGGAAGTCAAACCCCGGTCCAGCGGGGTCAAACCTGCCGCACCTGGTCAACGGCTCGTCGCCGACGATGACAGAGACGGCGGAGGGCTTCGGAAACATTGTTCTAGCGACCAAAAGAGCGACGGAGGAGCTCTATGCCTAGCTGGAGATCTCGCGCATCTAACGGTGTAAGAAGCAGAAGCTGGGGTGGTCTGAAACAACGGCGACGTCAAGCTTTGCGGCGGCCAGAGTTCGGCCAATGGCGGGTTAGGCGATGCAGGGAACGGCAAGAGCCGCGGGTGGTCGCGATTGACTCCTGGGAACGTGCTGAGCACGGTGGCGCGCTCAGTTGCGAGCTTGCGTGGCTGTGGCCATGGCTACGCCATGGCCGGTGGCGAGATGCTTTGGTCAAGGTTGGGGACCGAGGCTAGAGGATGAACGCGTCGACGGGGAGAGGGGCGAGGGGCGTAGGAGCTCACAGCGGTTGCACAGGGTTGGTCAGTGGTTTCGGGGAGAGGCCGGAGCAAGCGGGGCGGCGATGGAGATCTCCGGCGTCGGGAGGTTGAAGACGACGGCATGGAGGCGCTCGGGGGCGTCCGGCGTTGCACAGCTCTACGAGGAGGAAGAGGGGTACTAGGCGGAGCTCTTGGGCATCTCAGGGCATGGCCGAGATGGCGGTGTCCGCGGTGGTGGCGAGCGGCGGCGACGGAGGCGCTCGGGCGGAAAGAACAGAAGAGGGGGAGAGCGTTCGGGGGAGAGAGAGCAGAGAAGGGGAGAAGCACGGGAGAGAGTGAGAGTGGTCCAGGGGGGGTGCGTGGCGTCGTCTGGAGTCGTCCCGGGCGTTGGCAGAAGCAGGAGGTGGCCGCGTGTGGCTGTGCGCGCCGCATGCAGCTGCTTCTCCTCCTGGTAGAGGAGGAAGACGACAGAGGGGTTGCGGTGGTGGGCTGGGCCAGATGGCTGGGCCGCCAGCTGGGCCGGCCAGGTGGGCTGCACGGGTGAGGCCAGGTACTAACTCCCTCTCTCTCTTTTATTTTCATTTTCTATTTTCTGTAATTGTGTTTGGCTTTAATAAAAATGCCAAGGCATTTCCAAAAATCATGAAACTGCTCAATGTCACTTTTTGGAATATTTCCAACATCAAACATTTCAGTTTGTTATTATTTGAGCATTTAAAATATTATTTAGCAATTAAATTCCCAAATGCAAATACCATATGATTTAATTAAAAAATCCAGAATGGCCTAGAAAAATGTGCACCATTTTTGGGAGAGATTCTAGACCAATCCAAAAATAATGAACTTTTCTGAAGAGCATTTTGGGTTCATTGAGAATATTTTTATTTGAACCTAGTTGATTTGATCTGGTGCTAGGGTTTGAGCAATCCCCATTTCAACTTAAATAAAAATTAAACATGATGCACACATGAAGGGCTAGTCTAGTGCATACCAGAACTAGGGATGTGACAACTCACCCCCACTAAGCAAAAATCTCGTCCCGAGATTCAAGCGTAGGGTAAGATGAAGGGGGAACGCAAACTAACACAATCTTCACGATCCAGGTTGCACTTCATAGGGGTGTTGATTCGATCACCATCTTTGACTCGATGTCTTCCTCTGAGAACTCCAACTAACATGACAAGAAGAGGAAAGGAAAACTCTAGAAGAATTGATCTTCTCGAAGACCGAACAACTCAGGATCAACTCATGGGATGAGGCATAGCAGCATCTCCCGAGCTGAGACACGAAGCATACATCTAGAGGGATGGAGTGGAATAGATGACGAGGGTTCACTAGGTAGACAACAATTCCACACTTAAGAAGGTGGTAAACGATTGTCAACGTAGCGAGGAGTTGAGTTGCCATGATACCATAACGGGGCACCTTAGGGAAGGTGACTTGTAGAAATATCCCCTTAAGTGGCAAAAAGAATTACCTTTGATTCAGATATCATTGAAACTCTTTATACCAGCCTAAGGCAATTCTCAAGCGATCGTTTGGAGGGGTTCGGTAGAATGGCATACCCGAATTAGAATGGATGATGTGGATTACCTTGTTGAAAACAACACAAGGAATGAGTTTGCTTGCGCGTGCTCTCAAGAACTTGAGCAATTCCATAATCATCATAGTTCTACCAACATCTATGAAAAGAATGTTAATACAACTACATACTACCATGATGAATAACGATGGAGGATGCAGATGGAAAGGAAGACAACACTTTCTCAGATTTCACCCTAGCAATGCCAAGGAAACAAAATCTGGATGATCGACCGAGAGACATTTAGCACTCCGCTTCTAATGTTCTCCTTGATGAACTAGGTACCACGGTCAATGCTTAAAAGCATCAATATGACCATCAAGTAAAGGTCGGATTTCAGAAGCTCAAAAATCCATAAGGAATAACTACGGAAGTAGATCCCGCGAGATCCTTATGGGGATGTGACCAACTTCGTCAATCAAGATACTAAAATAATAGGTCTTCCGGTTGGGTGTGTTGGCCACGACATCCACTTTACCGGTTACAGAGAGACCAATATTATGGTTCTTGGAACAGTTCCAACCATCATATCTGCCTGAGATTCAGATCTGGTTGGTGTCAGAATATTCAAGACTCATCAAGTCTAGAGATAAATATGAAAGTTTGCAACACAAATCGACGAGATGACAGTGCAAGATTCTCGGGGAGTGAACTACGATAGCAAGCTCCAAAACATGAGTTGGTTCTGCTACACACATATGAACACGCTGTCCCAGACAAGCATGACCACGTGGTAGTCTTATAATGAAACACTATCGAGTTCAGGTGGGGAACCATCATCGAGGATATCGAGGTCCTTACATAAGTCCGGATTAGCTCTTATGAAGGAACTCGTTCTCCTTGAACAAATCAGTCAGTGGCTTGGTGTGCTAAGGATACATATAGAATGGAGGTTGCAAGTCTCCAAACCACAGAATACTTCGCACGTATGCATGACTGATTTGGAATATTCCAAAGGAAGCAACATTGACTTTCTCGAAGTCATGGCGACAACTTGCATCAAATGCACATGAGTTAGAGGAAATCACTTCTTTCGTCCGGTCATATGCTTCATGAGCAGGTTATGAAGATAATGCTTATAAAAGTTTCCAATACTAGCTAGATGTTCAACACGATTTATGGAGAAGATAAAAATATTGCTGATGGGCTCAACAACAATTCAGCCAGGTTTTCATATAAATGGAATTCCATAATTAAGTAAACATGGTGATAGCATTGGTCAAACCCAAAGAATATAATGGTGTATGCTCGAGGAATCAACCACGAGTAAGACAACATTATGAATATCGTTGGCTCCGATTTGATTTGATGATAGCCCACACTCAAATCAAGATTTTGACAAGGCAATAGATCCAACAACTGATCACGAGGGTCAGTCTATGAAAATATCATCTTTCTTCAACACACACACACAAAGGATATTCCTTAGGAATGAACTAAGTCGGACAAGCTTTTATCTTCCAACTCTCCAAGTTGTTGTTTAGCTTAACCAACTAGCTCAGGGTATCCAACATGGATTCTTGGAGAAAGGGTGGTTTACAAGAAAACCAACTTGATCACAAGCTCAACATGGCGGTCAGGTGACAACCTGGTAATACTTCCGAGAAGATATTCAGAAAATCACGAATCGCCATATGTTACTAAGCTCGCGAACAATCTTGCTTTGCAGGGCAAGACGATATAATCACAAGAGCAAGGGATTGGCACAATCCTTACTCATTGATCGAGTAGTGCACCGGAAATAAGGACTAGGTAGCACAATCTATCTTAGAACGATGGTTCAAGAACCAACACGCTAAGAATGAAATTATTGTCCTTTAACCAGCAAGCAACATGGTTGCTAGGAGTATTTATTTCACACATCATGATTCACTTGTCGGCACTACGATTGCATTAACACGAGGACCGAGGAATGAATAACGATGGTGAGAAGTATCACTGTATCAAGAGTTCATATGATGGTGTGCAATTCCATGACATTCTTGACATAAGACGGTAATACTTCAGGGTAGAACAGAACAAAAGCTGGATTGCATTTGATCTGCGGAATACAACTGCTTTGACCCAATCCTAGATATGGATGAGGTACCGGAGTTTTTTTTCTCCTAGTCATTCTGAACTAGAACGGCTTGACGGACCACAAGAGTAAAAGGCATCAATGAACACGGATGCACACATACTCTTGACTATCAACTTATAGGCTAAGGTCAGATAACTACTAAAGAGAGACAACTCAAAGGAACATATGATTTTCTGAGTTGTGGATGCATAGGTTAGTATGTCAAACCAAGTTCAATGTATTTCTTCCGGATAACCCATGCTGAAAGGTTGAGCTGGCAGAATCACAACATAGAATGGAAGACTCATCGAGAGCATTCTGGTTGTGATCTTTTGGTTCAAAGGAACTTCTGCCATATTGATTCACGGTATTGGAAGAACGATATACCACAAACCTCGAGGACTATCGCAAAGGTTACTAATATCCTAAAGGAACTAGCAAACACTATCAACATGAAGCAAGTAGGGTGAATCTCGGGTTCAAAAAAAAACCAGGAGTAGAATACCTACTACTAAGTGGCATCACAGGATGCTTTCAAGAGTGATGGCCAGAATCATCACACTGGGAACACAAAGCATGGCTAGATTACTAGGTGATACTCTAGACACCTAGGGTCATAATACTAGCTCCAACATAAATGCCGAGGCAATGGAGTACCTCAACACACTGGTTAGTGTGGTTAATCTGGCCCAAAGGACATCGAAAACAGAGGGAAAGGATTTTGCAATTGCATCAGATTGTTTAGAAACCTGGGATGACTCGGACAGCATAACGGCTGTAAATGCTAGAAAAGGTTTGAGGCATGCTACAAAATGGTGGCATAACCACTCGACTATCACAAAAGCAAGGTTCTGAGACCAACTGTCAACATACGGAACTAGTAGGAACTGAACAGAGGCTTAAATCCAACAATATTATGAGTCTACGGATTGGTAACACGTGATCCTGATAGACAGAAGAGAAGCCTAGTTCCTAATTCTCGTAGAAGAGAAGAGGTTGACTCATATCAGAAGGGCATAAGGTATAAGGAGTAAAAAGAGCCTTACGTTCCATCCCACAATCAATTCCCTTATATAACTAAAGAATTTCTAGACTCAACTTCGACCAGTTTGGCTTGGTAATCCTACAGGCAGTCAAGCTCTGATACCAAAGCTGTCAGGTCCGCGATCCTAAGTCACACCGATCTAGCATGTAACACATCATATCACTTTGCGGCCTCACGCACGGTATTCCCACGGGTGCCACCTTACCTGGCCCGGGACTGTTTGCGCCTTTTGGCTCACGTATATGATAGTGCCGCTAGCATCCATATGACAAAGAACCCAGGTTGACATGGCTAGTCGTGAACCCAAAGTGGCACTAACTTACAGGGACAGACATACATGACCCAACAACGAACGTGTTGGTCACCAGCGAGTGAATCCGGGCTGTAGCAACTGGGCTAGCAGGACTCCGGTAAACCAGGCTGTAGCAGGCTAACATGACTCCGGTAGACACCGCATGACATTTCCCCGAAGGGACAGACATAGGAACGAAGAAGGACACATGCCGGCCAGCCTAAGTGTTCCGGAGCAGTAGCAAGCTACCAAGGCTCAGTGGAAGCACTAGGAGACATTTCCCGGTAAGAGAGGCTACCAAGGATAAACAACTAGATAGTCAGATCCCACACATACCAAGCATTTCAATAACATACACACAATATGCTCGATATGTGCAAATACAACATGGCATCACAACATAACTCTATGACTCAAAGTATTTATTCAATAGGCTCCGAGGAGCGAGATATTACAAACATGAGTCTCATGACCCAACATTCAGAGCATACAAGTCAAAGCACCAGCGGAAGCTTAACATGTCTGAGTACAGACATCTACAGATGAAAAAGGCTAAGAAGCCTGACTATCTAATAGATCCTGTTGAGGACACAAGATCGTAGCTGAGGTAACAAGCTAAACGTCGAAGTCCATGTGGAACTACTAGCGAGACTGAAGTCTCTCTGCAAAAACATAAATTAAGCAACGTGAGTACAAATGTACCCAGCAAGACTTACATCAGAACTAACTACATATGCATCATTATCAACAAAGGGGATGGTGGAGTTTAACTGCAGCAAGCCAGCTTTGACTCGGTGGCTATCCTAAACTACGACTGCAAGTAACTCTTTTGGGGTGGCGCACACGAGTCCACATATTCACCATATCAATACACCACTATGGATCCGCTCCCGTCTACCTACGAGAATGCCATCCATAGCACTCACGCTTATCTTGCGTATTTTAGAGTATCCACTTTCACTTGTCTATGAACTGTACAGGAAACCCAGAAGTCCTTTACCGCGGACACGGCTATTCGAATAGATAATGTTAACCCTGAAGGGGTGTACTTATTCACACACGCTCTCACCACTTACCGCCGTTTACACGACATGTACTCGGCAACCTTCAAGCGGAAGCACAGATAGGGTGTCCGCCACGACCTGACTAACCACACAAGTCTCCCGTCCAGGTTTATCGCCTATTCGGGTTCCATCCGCAAGGAGATCCAGCCGGGGTGTCGCTCACGGCCCCAAACGATGTGAGAAGGGTTCCCAAGCCCACCATCCGGGTGCCACGTGGTACACCGTGCCACTGTGCCCAGTCTATCCCAAGCCCACCTTTACCGGGTGCCACTTGGTAGACTACTAGCACTACCTACAAACACCGGAAACTAGTTGCAACTCCCGGACAGAGATCAAGTTGATTAATAAGCCGAGAGGGGCCGAGTTACCGGAACCCAATGTGTGGTAGTAGCTGTTCATGGATCACAAACACAGAACTCAGTTCCTGAGGACGGTTTCAATGAGACAACCCACTATGTACTCCTACATGGCCTCTCACCGCTACCTTTACCAAATCGTGTTCACACACTTAGCTCACACACAGTAGGACATGTTCACACACCTCCAATTCATCCCCGATGAATCAGACCTGACTCAACTCTAAGCAGTAGCAGGCATGACAAACAAGCATGAATGAGTAGGCACATCAGGGCTCAAACAACTCCTACTCATGCTAGTGGGTTTCATCTATTTACTGTGGCAATGACAGGTCATGCAGAGGAAAAGGGGTTCAACTACCGCAGCATGTAACAATTGAATCGTTGTTGTCCTAATGCAGTAAAAGAGTGCACGAGTGAGAGAGTGGGATTGTATTGGAATGAACAAGGGGGTTTTTCTTGCCTGGCACTTCTGAAGATAGTATAGTTCTTCATCGGTGTCATCGAACTCATCGTCGGAACATCGTCTACTGAGAGGGGACAAATACCGGCAAATAAGAAAGAACACAATCAATGCAATGCACAATACGATGCATGAATGTGACATGGCAATATGCTATGGTTTGAGCTAATGCAACTAGCAGCAAGTTAAATGGAGTTGGTTTGAATCCAGGATTCAAATTCAAACTCCATATGTGGATATTATCATGCCATTTATATGATTTGTCCTAAACAGTAGCTATAAGTCGTTCTAACATGCATGAAAATGGTACAGATGGATAGATTGGATTTTTCTGATCATTTTTCATATATAATTTATTTCATTTGGAGTTACGGTTGATTTTATATGATTTTTAGAAGTTTTGGATATTTTCTGAAATTAAATAAATCAAATAGATTTATTTAAAATCCAGAAAAGCATTACTGCGTCAGCCTGATGTCAGAATGACGTCATCAGGTCAACAACGTCGGCCCAGGTCAAACCTGATGCTGGGACCCACTGGTCAGTGACTAGGCTAATTAAGAGACTGTTAGTGCTAATTTAATCCTAACTAAAACTGTCACTGGGCGTGGGCCCACATGTCAGTGTCACAACTAACTTAACAGAGTTAGTTAGTGTTAGGTTAGGCACTATTCCAGGTTAATTAGCACTAAACTAACCTAACTAATAATTAACAAGGCGGGCCCACACGTCAGTGGGTCAGGGGGAAGTCAAACCCCGGTCAAGCGGGGTCAAACCCGCCGGACCCGGTCAACGGCTCGTCGCCGACGATGATAGAGACGGCGGAGGGCTTCGGAAATGTTGTTCCGGCGACCAAAAGAGCGGCGGAGGAGCTCTATGCCTAGCTGGAGATCTCGCGCATCTAACGGTGTAAGAAGCAGAAGCTGGGGTGGTCCAAAACGATGGCGACTTCGAGCTTTGCGGCGGCCGGAGTTCAGCCAATGGCGGGTTAGGCGATGCAGGGAACGGCGGGAGCCGCGGGTGGTCGCGGTCGACTCCTGGGAACATGCCGAGCATGGTGGCACGCTCGGTTGCGAGCTTGCGCGGCTGTGGCCACGGCTACGCCATGGCCGGCGGCGAGAATCTTTGGTTACGATTGGGGATCGGGGCTAGAGGACGAACGCGTCAACGGGGAGAGGGGCGAGGGGCGTAGGAGCTCATAGCGGTTCCGCAGGGTTGGTCAGTGGGTTCGGGGAGAGGCCGGAGCAAGCGGGGCAGCGCTGGAGATCTCCGGCGTCGGGAGGTTGAAGACGATGGCGTGGAGGCACTCGGGGGCGTCCGGCGTTGCACAGCTCTACGAGGAGGAAGAGGGGTACTAGGCGGAGCTCTTGGGCATCTCAGGGCGTGGCCGAGATGGCGGTGTCCGCGGTGGTGGCGAGCGGCGGCGACGGAGGCGTTCGGGCGGAAAGAACAGAAGAGGGGGAGAGCGTTCGGGGGAGAGAGAGCAGAGAAGGGGAGAAGCACGGGAGATAGTGAGAGCGGTCCAGGGGGGTGCATGGCGTCGTCTGGAGTCGTCCCGGGCGTCGGCAGAAGCAGGAGGCGGCCGCGGGTGGCTGTGCGCGCCGCACGCAACTGCTTCTCCTCCTGGAAGAGGAGGAGGACGACAGAGGGGTTGCGGTGGTGGGCTGGGCCAGATGGCTGGGCCGCCAGCTGGGCCGGCCAGGTGGGCTGCACGGGTGAGGCCAGGTACTAACTCTCTCTCTCTTTTATTTTCATTTTCTATTTTCTGTAATTGTGTTTGGCTTTAATAAAAATGCCAGGGCATTTCCAAAAATCATGAAACTGCTCAATGTCACGGTTTGGAATATTTCCAACAGCAAACATTTCAATTTGTGATTATTTGAGCATTTAAAATATTATTTAGCAATTAAATGCCCAAATGCAAATACCATATGATTTAATTCAAAAATCCAGAATGGCCTAGGAAAATGTGCACCATTTTTGGGAGAGGTTATCTAGACCAATCCAAAAATAATGAACTTTTCTGAAGAGCATTTTGGGTTCATTGAGAATATTTTTATTTGAACCTAGTTGATTTGATCTCGTGCTAGGGTTTGAGCAATCCCCATTTAAACTTAAATAAAATTTAAACATGATGCACACATGAAGGGCTAGTCTAGTGCATACCAGAACTAGGGATGTGACACAATCACAGAGGGCTTGTACATCATCCTTGTTGCCTTCCAATGATGCGTGAGTAGTTCACCACAGACCTACAGATCAATGGCTAGTATATGGGTGACTTCTTCTCTCTCTTTGGTCTTCAATACAATGTTATCCTCGATCTTCTTGGAGTTCTATCTGATGTAATCTTCTTTTGCGGTGTGTTTGTTGAGATCTGATGAATTATGGGTTTATGATCAGATTATTCATTAAAAGTAACTGAGTCTTTTCTGAACTTTATTATGCATGATTGTTATATCTTTGTATTTTTCTTCGGTCTATCAGTTTGGTTTGGCCAATGATGACCCACAAGTATAGGGGATCTATCATAGTCCTTTCGATAAGTAAGAGTGTCGAACCCAATGAGGAGCAGAAGGAAATGACAAGCGGTTTTCAGTAAGGTATTCTCTGCAAGCACTAAAATTATCGGTAACAGATAGTTTTGTGATAAGGTAATTCATAACGGGTAACAAGTAAAAAGGTAACTAAGGTGCAACAAGGTGGCCCAATCCTTTTTGTAGCAAAGGACAAGTCTGGAAAAACTCTTATAGAAAGCAAAGCGCTCCCAAGGACACATGGGAATTACTGTCAAGCTAGTTTTCATCATGCTCATATGATTCGCGTTCGTTACTTTGATAATTTGATATGTGGGTGGACCGGTGCTTGGGTACTGCCCTTCCTTGCACAAGCATCCCACTTATGATTAACCCCTCTCGCAAGCAGCCACAACTACGAAAGAAGAATTAAGGTAAACCTAACCATAGCATGAAACATATGAATCCAAATCAGCCCCTTACGAAGCAATGCATAAACTAGGGTTTAAGCTTCTGCCATGATACATCTCCAACGTATCTATAATTTTTGATGTATTCATGCCATGTTTATAATATTTCTACATGATTTTGGTATGATTTGATTAGAACTAACCCAGACTAATGTTGTTTTCAGCAGAACTACCGTGGTGTTGTTTTTGCGCAGAAATAAAAGTTCTTGGAATGCGCTGAAAATCAATGGATATTTTTTTTCTGAAAAATATAAAAAGTACTGGAATGAAGATTTACCGGAGGGGAGTCCCGTGGGCCCCACGAGGGTGGAGGGCGCGCCCCTAGGGCGCGCCCCCTGCCTCGTGGACTCTCCGTGGGGCCTCCTGACTTGTTCTTAATGCCAACCTCTCCTATAAATCCCCAAACCTCCAAAAAATAACCTAGATCGGGAGTTCCGCCGCCGCAAGCCTCTTTAGCCACGAAAAACCAATCGAGACCCTGTTTTGGCACCCTGCCGGAGGGGGAATCCATCACCGGTGGCCATCTTCATAATCATGGCGCTCTCCATGACGAGGAGGGAGTAGTTCACCTTTGGGGCTGAGGGTATGTACTAGTAGCTATGTGTTTGATCTCTCTCTCTATCTATCTATCTATCTCTCTCTCTCTCGTGTTCTTGATATGGCATGATCTTGATGTATCGTGAGCTTCACTATTATAGTTGGATCTTATGATGTTTTCCCCCCTCTACTCTCTTGTAATGGATTGAGTTTCCCCTTTGAAGTTATCTTATCGGATTGAGTCTTTAAGGATTTGAGAACACTTGATGTATGTCTTGCATGGGTACCCGTGGTGACAATGGGGTATTCTATTGATCCACTTGATGTATGTTTTGGTGATCAACTTGCGGGTTCCGTGAGCTTGGGAATTTATGCATTGGCACACGTTTTCGTCTTGACTCTTCGGTAGAAACTTTGGGGCACTTTTTGAAGTTCTTTGTGTTGGTTTGAATAGATGAATCTGAGATTGGGTGATGCATATCGTATAATCATATCCACGGATACTTGAGGTGACATTGGAGTATCTAGGTGACATTAGGGTTTTGGTTGATGTGTTTCTTAAGGTGTTATTTTACTACGAACTCTAGGCCTGTTGGTGATACTTATAGGAATACCCCAATGGATTGATCGGAAATAATAACTTTTAGGTGGTTTTGTACCCTACAGTAATCTCTTCGTTTGTTCTCTGCTATTAGTGACTTTGGAGTGACTCTTTGTTGCATGTTGAGGGGTTGTTATATGATCCAATTATGTTATTATTGTTGAAAGAACTTGCACTAGTGAAAGTATGAAGCCTAGGCCTTGTTTTGAAGCATTGCAATACCGTTTTTGCTCACTTTTGTTACTTGCTACCTTGCTATTTTTCTAATTTCAGACTACAAAAACCTATATCTACCATCCATATTGCACTTGTATCACCATCTCTTCGACGAACTAGTGCGCCTATACAATTCACCATTGTATTGAGTGTGTTGGGGACACAAGAGACTCTTTGTTATTTTGTTGCAGGGTTTTTTGAGAGAGACCATCTTCATCCTACGCCTCCCACGGATTGATAAACCTATGTCATCCACTTGAGGGAAATTTGCTACTGTCCTACAAACCTCTACACCTGGAGGCCCAACAACGTCTATAAGAAGAAGGTTGTGTAGTAGACATCAAGCTCTTTTCTAGCACTGTTGCCGGGGAGGTTAGTGTTTGAAGGTATATCTTTAGATCTTGCAATTGAATATTTTAGTTTCTTGTTCTATCGCTAGTTTAGTCTATAAAAGAAAACTACAAAAATGGAATTGAGGGTGCCTCATATGCTTCATCTTTTTAATGTCTTTCTTGAAAATGATGGGAACGGAAATTGCGCCCAAGTGCTAGAAGAAGAATGCATTAAAATGTTTGGCACTAAATCTTTTAATGATGAGCATGATTGCAATGTTGTTAGTATGAATTCCTTTAATATCCATAGTACTAATGATGATTGCACTAGTAATGATAACAATGTCTCATATAAGCATGCCAATTTTTGTGGAGTGCATAGAGCTTGCAAGCACACACCAAATAGGGAGATAGATTTTGCAAGAGGCATAAGTATTTAGAAACTAAATGGTTGCGAGAGAGTCTAGGTGCTTGTGCTGAAAATTTAAAATTTCTTTACCATCCTTGTGAACTTTGCAATGAACGTGATCATTTAAATCTCCAATGCAAATTGTTTCATGATCGAATCGTGTCCAAAAATTGTGATGACTCGATTTCCCTTGCGCATCATAATGAACTTAGTTTGCTTGTGGGTTATGAAGAAATGAAACGTATAACTAAGGATCTTCCAGAATTTGTCCTTGATAAAGTTCTTGATTTTGATCTAGAGGAAATTTATATGTATTGTGCGGTGAATTGCATTGAAAATACTTATATTGCCAATTACATAAAGACAACAAAACAAATGCAAGATGAAGAGAATACTAATGAAAGGGAAGAGGTTTCCTCGTATCCTCCTATTATTTCTTATGATGAATCAGGTAACGAGGAGGAGCTTTCTATTCAACAAATATCATTAATAAGGATCTCCAAAAAGAGGATTAAACCCACACATAATGTGAAGAAGAAAAAGAAAAGACGGATAAGCAAAGGTAAAAAGGTATCCCTCCCAAATGATGTTGCTCCTATTACTCATTGTGATGATGATAATTGCTATACTATTGGTGTTATACATACTATTAACGATGAGAGTAATTATGCTTATGATATGAAAAGGCCCAAGCTTGGGGATGCTATATTTGATGAGAATGACCAGTTATTTGATGCAATTAATGTTTGTCCCAAGCTTGGGGATGCTATGTTTAATGAAGATGATATTTTTAGTCTCCCAAGTTTTGATATGCAAAATATGATGATAGCATGCCTCCTACATATGATGATTATATTGATGAAAGTGGGTTTGGAATAGTGTCAAATTTAGGAAGTAATGATCCCACTATTTTGGAGGGTGTTGAATCTTATTGTGATAATTATAAAAGTGGATTTGGAGAGGTCATCACTTTATTTAGTGATGAATCCACTATTTCGGAAAAGGTCCCAATTGATTATGGGAAAAAAGTTGCTATCTATGATGATTATTGTGATGACTTGTATGCTAATAATAATAATAACCATGAAAGTTGTCATCATGATTTTAATTTTCAATTGGATTATGCCTCACATGATAGTTATTTTGTTGAGTTTGCTCCTAGTACTATTCATGAGAAGAAAATTGCTTATGTGGAGAGTAATAAAATTTGTATGCTTGTGCATAATGAAAATAATGCTTTATGTGATGTTTATATTGTTGAATTTATTCATAATGCTACTGAAAATTATTATGAGGGAGGAATATATGCTTGTAGGAATTGCAATAATATCAAGTTTCCTCTCTATGTGTTGAAAATCTTGAAGTTATGCTTGTTTTGCTTTCCTATGCTAGTTGATTCTTGTTCCCATAAGTTATTTTCTCACAAAATCCCTAGGCATAGGAAGTGGGTTAGGCTTAAATGTGCTAGTCATATGTTTCATGATGCTCTCTTTGTGTTTCAATTCTTATCTTTCATGTGAGCATCATTGAAATCATCATGCCTAGCTTAAAAGGCATTAAAGAAAAGCGCTTGTTGGGAGTCAACCCAACATTTACCCCTACTGTTTTTGTGTGTACACATGATTAAGATACTGAAGTAATCATGTTTTATAGCTTTTGTTTAAATAAAGTGCCAAGTAGAACCTTTGGGAAGACTTGGGTGAAAGTTAATGTGATCTTGCTGTAAAAAACAGAAACTTTGCGCTCACGAAAATAATTGTCATTTTTAACAGAAGAGTGGTTTTAAGTTGATTCTTTTTGAATAAGATTAATAGAAAAATTCCTCATGCCCTCCAATTTATTTAAGAATTTTTAGAGTTACAGGAGTATTCGAGAGTTACAGATTACTACAGACTGTTCTGTTTTTGATAGATTCTATTTTCTATGTGTTGTTTGCTTATTTTGATGAATCTATGAGTAGTATCGGAGGGTATGAACCATAGAGAAGTTGGAATACAGTAGATATTACACCAATATAAATAAATAATGAGTTCACAACAATAGCAAAAGTGGTGATTTATTTTCTTATACTAACGGAGCTTACGAGTTTTCTGTTGAGTTTGTGTTGTGAAGTTTTCAAGTTTTGGGTAAAGATTCAATGGACAATGGAATAAAGAGTGGCAAGAGACTAAGCTTGGGGATTCCTAGGCACCCCAAGGTAATATTCAAGTAAAACCAAGAGCCTAAGATTGGGGATGCCCCGGATGGCATCCCCTCTTTCGTCTTCATTCATCGGTAACTTTACTTGGAGCTATATTTTATTCACCACATGATATGTGTTTTACTTGAGTGTAATTTTATTTTATTTTATTTTTCCTGCTGTTTGAATAATTTCGCAAGATATGAAATTCTTAAATGTTATAGAGTCTTTAGATAGTTGCATAATTATTCGACTACTCATTGATCTTCACTTATATCTTTTGGAGTAGTTTGTCGTTTGCTCTAGTGCTTCACTTATATCTTTTTAGAGCACGGCGGTGGCTTTATTTTGAAGAAATTGATGAAATCTCATGCTTCACTTATATTATTTTGAGAGTCTTTTAGAATAGCTTGGTGATTTTCTTTGGTTATAAATTTAGTCCTAGTATGATGGGCATCCAAGAGGGATATAATAAAAACTTTCACGTAAAGTGCATTGAATACTATGAGAAGTTTGATTCTTTATGATTGTTTTGAGATATGAAGATGGTGATATTAGAGTCATGCTAGTGGATTAGTTTTGAATTTGAGAGATACTTGTGTTAAATTTTATGATTCATGTAGCATGCACGTATCGTGAACAGTTATGTGATGAAGTCGGAGCATGATTTATTTATTGATTGTCTTCCTTATGAGTCGCGGTCGGGGACGAGCGATGGTCTTTTCATGCCAATTGATCCCCCTAGGAGCATGTGTGTAGTACTTCATTTCGATAACTAATAGATTTTTGCAATAAGTATGTGAGTTCTTTATGACTAATGTTGAGTCCATGGATTATATGCACCCTCACCCTTCCACCATTGCTAGCCTCTCGAGTACCGCACAACTTTCACCGGAACCATACACCCACCATATACCTTCCTCGAAACAGCCACCATACCTACCTATTATGGCATTTCCATAGCCATTCCGAGATATATTGCGATGCAACTTTCCACCGTTCCATTTATTATGACATGCTCCATCATTGTCATATTGCTTTGCATGATCATGTAGTTGACATCGTATTTGTGGCAAAGCCACCATTCATAATTCTTTCATACATGTCACTCTTGATTCATTGCACATCCCGGTACACCGCCGGAGGCATTCATATGGAGTCATATTTTGTTCTAAATATCGAGTTGTAATTCTTGAGTTGTAAGTAAATAAAAGTGTGATGATCTTCATTATTAGAGCATTGTCCCAGTGAGGAAAGAATGATGGAGACTATGATTCCCCCACAAGTCGGGATGAGACTCCGAACAAAAAAAAAGAGGCAAAAAAAAAGAGAAGGCCCAAAAAAACAAAAAAAAACAAAAAAAATGAGAGAAAAAGAGAGAAGGGGCAATGCTACTATCCTTTTACCACACTTGTGCTTCAAAGTAGCACCATGATCTTCATAATAGAGAGTCTCCTATGTTGTCACTTTCATATACTAATGGGAATTTTCATTATAGAACTTGGCTTGTATATTCCAATGATGGACTTCCTCAAATGCCCTAGGTCTTCAGGAGCAATCGAGTTGGATGCAAACCCACTTAGTTTCTTGTTGAGGTTATATAGACCTATAGCTCTAGTGCATCCATTGCATGGCAATCCCTACTCACTCACATTGATATCTATTGATGGGTATCTCCATAGCCCTTTGATACGCCTAGTTGATGTGAGACTATCTTCTCCTTTTTGTGTTCTCCACAACCACCATATTCTATTCCACCTTAGTGCTATATCCATGGCTCACGCTCATGCATTGAGTGAAGATTGAAAAAGTTTGAGAACATTGAAAGTATGAAACAATTGTTTGGCTTGTCATCGGGGTTGTGCATGATTTAAATATTTTGTGTGATGAAGATAGAGCATAGCCAGACTATATGATTTTGCAGGGATAACTTTCTTTGGCCATGTTATTTTGAGAAGACATGATTGCTTTGTTAGTATGCTTGAAGTATTACTGTGTTTATGTTAATATTAAACTTTTGTTTTGAATCTTATGGATCTGAATATTCTTGCCACAATAGAGAATATTACATTGATAAATATGTTGGGTAGCATTCCACATCAAAAGTTCTATTTTTATCATTTACCTACTAGAGGACGAGCAGGAATTAAGCTTGGGGATGCTTGATACGTCTCCAACATATCTATAATTTTTGATGTATTCATGCCATATTTATAATATTTCTACATGATTTTGGTATGATTTGATTAGAACTAACCGGGACTGACGCTATTTTCAACAGAACTACCGTGGTGTTGTTTTTCTGCAGGAATAAAAGTTCTCAGAATGCATTGAAAATCAACGGAGATTTTTCTGGAAAATGTAGAAAATACTGGAACGAAGAGTTTCCGGAGGGGAGTCCCGTAGGCCCCACGAGGGTGGAGGGCGCGCCCCCCTGCCTCGTGGACTCTCCGTGGGCCCCCCCTGACTTGTTCTCGTCGCCAACCTCTCCTATAAATCCCGAAACCTCCAGAAAATAACCTAGATCAGGAGTTCCGCCACCGCAAGCCTCTGTAGCCATGAAAAACCAATTGGGACCCTATTCTGGCACCCTACCGGAGGGGGAATCCATCACCGGTGGCCATCTTCATCATCCCAACACTCTCCATGACGAGGAGGGAGTAGTTCACCCTCGGGGCTGAGGGTATGTACCAGTAGCTATGTGTTTGACCTCTTTCTCTCTCTCTCTCTCTCTCTCTTGTGTTCTTGATATGGCACGATCTTGATGTATCGCGAGCTTTGCTATTATAGTTGAATCTTATTATGTTTCTCTCCCTCTACTCTCTTGTAATGGATTGAGTTTCCCCTTTGAAGTTATCTTATTGGATTGAGTCTTTAAGGATTTGAGAACTCTTGATGTATGTCTTGTGTGGGATACCCGTGGTGACAACGGGGTATTCTACTAATCCACTTGATGTATGTTTTGGTGATCAAATTGCGGGTTTCGTGACCTTGGGATTTTATGCATAGGGGTTGGCACACGTTTTCATCTTGACTCTCTGGTAGAAACTTTGGGGCACTCTTTGAAGTACTTTGTGTGATGCATATCGTATAATCATACCACACGTATACTTGAGGTGACATTGGAGTATGTAGGTGACATTAGGGTTTTGGTTGATGTGTGTCTTAAGGTGTTATTTTACTACGAACTCTAGGGCTATTTGTGACACTTATATGAATAGCCCAATGGATTGATCGGAAAGAATAACTTTGAGGTGGTTTCGTACCCTACAATAATCTCTTCGTTTGTTCTCCGCTATTAGTGACTTTGGAGTGACTCTTTGTTGCATCTTGAGGGATTTTTATATGAACCAATGATGTTATTATTGTTGAGAGAACTTGCACTAGTGAAAGTATGAACCCTAGGCTTTGTTTCGAAGCATTGCAATACCACTTTGGCTCACTTTTGTTACTTGCTACCTTCCTGTTTTATAATTTCAGATTACAAAAAGCTATATCTACCATCCATATTGCACTTGTATCACCATCTCTTCGCCGAACTAGTGCACCTATACAATTTACCATTGTATTGGGTGTGTTGGGGACACAAGATACTCTTTATTATTTGGTTGCAGGGTTGTTTGAGAGAGACCATCTTCATCCTACGCCTCCCACGGATTGATAAACCTTTGGTCATCCACTTGAGGGAAATTTGCTATTGTCCTACAAACCTCTGTGCTTGGAGGCCCAACAACGTTTACAAGAAGAAGGTTGTGTAGTAGACACCATGTCACTCTAGCAACCCATCATCTACTTATTACTTCCCAATGCCTTCCCCTAGGCCCAAATCATGGTGAAGTGTCATGTAGTCGACGTTCACATAACACCATTGGAGGAGAGACAACATACATCTCATCAAAATATTGAATGAATACCAAATTCACATGATTACTTATAACAATACTTCTCCCATGTCCTCAGGAACAAACGTAACTACTGACAAATCATATTCATGTTCATAATTAGAGGGATATTAATATGCATTAAGGATATACAAGGAGTAATCAACACTACTAACAACCCACAGGTACCAATATGAGGTTTTGAGACAAAGATCAGATACAAGAGATGAACTAGGGTTTGAGAGGAGATGGTGCTGGTGAAGATCTTGATGGAGATTAACCCCCTCTCAATGAGAGGATCGATGGTGATGATGATGGCGACGATTTTCCCCTCCCGGAGGGATGTTTCCCTGGCAGAACAGCTCCACCGGAGCCCTAGATTGGTCTTGCCCAGGTTCCGCCTCGAGATGGCGGCGCTTCGTCCTGAAAACTTCCTTATGATTTTTTCCACGGCAAAAGACACCAAGCAGAAGATGGGCATCGGGGGCCTGCCAGGTGGCCCACGAGGAAGGGGGCGCGCCCAGGGGGTAGGGCACGCCCTCCACCCTCGTGGCTGGTGGGTGGCCCCCCTCTCGTGCTTTCTTCGCCCAATATTTTTAATATATTCCAAAACTGACTTTCTTGGAGTTTCAGGACTTTTGGGGTTATGCAGAATAGGTCCCTAATATTTGCTCCTTTTCCAGCCCAGAATTCCAGTTGCCGACATTCTCCCTCTTCATGTAAACCTTATAAAATAAGAGAGAAAAGGCATAAGTATTGTGACATAATGTGTAGTAACAGCCCATAATGCAATAAATATTGATATAAAAGCATGATGCAAAATGGACGTATCAACTAATCCAAGCTTAGACCTCGCTTGTCCTCAAGCGAAAGCTGAAATCGAAAAATATGTCCACATGTTTAGATATAGAGGTGTCGATAAACTAAAATACGGACATGAGGGCACCATGATCATCTTTAGAACAGCAACATATATATTCTCATATGATTTTTATGCTAAAGTAACAATCTATTCACAATGTAAAGTATGAATTAGAAACTTCATTGAAAACTAGCAAACTATAATCTCAGTGATTGAAGCAATTGCAATTTATCGTAACATCGGAAAGAGTCAATATAAGAGCTTGCCAAAGGATAAAGTGTAAAAAGGAAAGGTGAAGATCACCATGACTCTTGTATGAAGGTATAAGACAAAATATAAAAGATAGGCCCTTCGCAGAGGGAAGCAGAGGTTGTCATGCGCTTTTAAGGTTGGATGCACAAAATCTTAATGCAAAAGAACGTCACTTTATATTGCCACTTATGATAGGGACCTTTATTATGTAGTCCGTCGCTTTTATTTCTTCCATATCACAAGCTCGTATAAAGCTTACTTTATCCACACTAATAGATCATACATATTTAGAGAGCAATTTTTATTGCTTGCACCGATGACAACTTACTTGAAGGATCTTACTCAATCCATAGGTATGTATGGTGGATTCTCATGGCAAAACTGGGTCTAGGGATGTTTGGAAGCACAAGTAGTATCTCTACTTGGTGCAAAGAATTTGGCTAGCATGAGGGGGAAAGGCAAGCTCAACATGTTGGATGATCCATGACAATATAACTTTTTTAGATATAAGAAAACGTAACTCATTACGTTGTCTTCCTTGTCCAACATCAACTTTTTAGCATGTCATATTTTAATGAGTGCTCACAATCATAAAAGACGTCCAAGATAGTGTATTTATATGTGAAAACCTCTCTTTCTTTATTAATTCCGATTAATTACAGAGATGACCAAAACTATGTTTGTCAACTCTCAACAACTTTTATTCATCATACTCCTTATATGTGAAGTCATTACTTTCCATAAGATCAATATGATATTTTTATTTATTTCTATTCTTTCTTTTATTCCCTCAAGATCATAGCAAGATAGCAAAAGCCCTCAACTCAAAACTAATCTTTATTGTCTATAGCTCAAGGACTCGATTACATAGATAGAGATCAAAACAAAACTCAAATCTAGATCATACTAAAACTTTATTCTACTAGATCAAGATATAACCAAAAGGATCAAACTAAGAAAAAAGATAAAGATAGAAGTGTGATGGTGATACGATACCGAGGCACCTCCCCCAAGCTGAAGGAAATATGCCCTAGAGGCAATAATAAAGTTATTATTTATTTCCTTAATTCATGATAAATGTTTATTATTCATGCTAGAATTGTATTAACCGGAAACTTAGTACATGTGTGAATACATAGACAAACATATAGTCCATAGTATGCCTCTACTTGACTAGCTCATTAATCAAAGATGGTTATGTTTCCTAACCATAGACATGTGTTGTCATTTGATGAACATGATCACATAATTAGGAGAATGATGTGATGGACATGACCCATCCATTAGCTTAGCATTATGACCGTATCAGTTTCATTGCTACTGCTTTGTTCATGACTTATACAAGTTCATCAGACTATGAGATTATGCAACTCCTGAATACCGGAGGAACACTTTGTGTGCTACCAAGCGTCAAAACGTAAATGGGTGATTATAAAGGAGCTCTATAGGTGTCTCTGAAGGTATTTGTCGGCGTTCTGGGAATGGGGGTCCCCAGACTTGCCTGTCCGCGGCCTGCGACGTGGCTCAGCAGTGGCCCAGTATGGCCCGTCTTCATCAACCCAAGTTCAAGACCCTCTCTAGGGGCCAAGCCTCGCGGGGCGGACGATGCAAGGCCTCCTCAGGGGTGGCCGCACCAGGTAGGCTCGTGAGGAGGCGGAGAGATCAAGGCAAGGGGTACCTCGCGAGGTGCACATGACGCAAGACATGACAATCAAGACCAGGTGGGCGCCAGCCTGCGCAGTGTCCTTATTTCCTCTTTGGTGCAAAGGGGGCAAGCGCAGGCGCGGAGTACCGAGGCATCAAGCAAAGGTTTCCATATCGGTGCCAGAAGACCAAGACCAGCAGGGCGGCAAGATGGAGGTCCCCGTGAAGCCCAAGACGGCGTCATCACCAATGCCTTTGGCAGTCGAAGACCACCTTTAGTCAGGATAGCTTGTACCGGCTCTCCCCCTTTAAATCCCGCCGTTGTGGAATCCCTTCCCGCTCAATATTTGGGAAGAGGACCAGGGCCTCTATGAATAGGACTAGCCACCACCTTAGCAGTGGAGAGAGTATCATTCAGTTCATTCACACCCCACACCATCACAAGAACACCTCTCCTCGCGAGGCTGTTCTTCCCCTTGTACTGTTCATCATCAACCCAAGAGGCAATCCACACACCACACACTGGAGTAGGGTATTACACCACAATGGTGGCCTGAACCTGTATAAACCTTGCGTCCCTTGTGTTTTTCATCATGTTAGCTTAGAATCGTGGCGATGTCATGGGCGTGGATCGGTAGGGAGAAGATCTTCACATGCACCCCAGAGTTCGAACCTTAACGGTTTTGTCGGAACCCGATATCCGACATTTGGCGCGCCAGGTAGAGGTGTGCCAGAGCTCTCCCTTCCGTCGGCTCGATCTCCACCAACACCACACTCCGCCCTCATGGTGAACAACGCGCTACCGGCTCTGGCGACCGACGCCGGTGCTGGGACCAGGCGGCTCTGAGCCTTGGCCCCCCACCTTGCGGCAGGTGCAGTGGCCACGCAAGTTCAGGCAGGAGATGCCGCCACGCTACAACGGCGCGGTGGACCCGCTGGTCTTCTGGCTGGCATACAAAGAGGTTGTCCTCAAGGGCGGCGGCGACGACAAGGTCATGGCCAACTGGTTTCCCCTGGCCCTCACCGGGGTCCCTCGTGCTTGGCTGCTCAACCTGCCCGCATATTCTATGGCCTCCTGGGGAGCTGCGCAACCTCTTCCTCACCCACCATGCAGCGCCGGCGACCCTGTAAGTGCATCTAGTGCCCCTTAGTGATTTTGGTGTATTGAAGACTTATAGGTTAAGGGACTAATGCGTTTGTGAGTATACACAGGTCTATAAGTCTATGAGGAGTTTGATATTTACAGAGAAAGTCGACACCTAAAAATGAAGTTCTTCAACTGAAGACTTTGATATTCTGAAGACTTTCTGAAGACTTTGAAAGTGAAGAAATTGGTGTGACCTTGAAGACTTGGTATTCATTTGTGGAACATGAAGCGTGAAGACTTTTGTTTTCGTAGTTTCATATTCTCTTTCTTGAGTCATAGGAAACACCGTACTGTTAAAGGGGGTCGAGGAAATACTAAGGAAAAATTTCCATGTGATGCTCAACTCAAAATCCTACACCTACTAATCCCTTCAAGTGAAGCCTTTGGAAATCTCATACAGTTCAGTCACTTTCTTCAGTGACAGAGACGAAGTTCTTCTGGTCGCTGATGAATTTGTTCTGATTGAGGAGTTAGGAATTCGTCAGTGCGAAATACCTACACAGTGAGGAACATGATAGCCCTGAGGAATTTGAGAGTCAAATTTCCGACCGTTGCTGTGCTGCGCGCCAGCTGTCCCAAAATATCTTATCCGCCTAACGGTTATATCATTGAGGGGCATTTATGTCTTATCATGTCGGGATGCTCCCTAGGCTATAAATAGCCGCCCCCTACAACCACTAGCTGGTTGGCTGCTCCGAGAGAACTTGACACTTGTCATTTGAGAGCAACCCATCCTCCGAGGACTTTGAGCGAAAATCATCGAGTGAGGAAAACCCAAAACCAAACCCCTACAAACCCAAAGTGATTGAGCATCACTGAAGAAATTGATCCTGCGTGGATCCGACGCTTGTTACCTTTGAAGACTATGCTTCTTCCAGACGGTTAGGCGTCAAGGTCTAGAGCATCCAAGAGGAATTGTGGATCGCCGAGTGACCAAGTCTGTGAAGGTTTGAAAGTCGCCTGAAGACTTACCACGAGTGATTGGACGAGGTCTGTGTGACCTTAGTTCAAGGAGAATACGGTGAGGACTGGGTGTCCTGAGCTGCGTGCTCAGCGACTGGGTGTCCGGGACTGTGTGTCCTCGAGTTTAAATACTCAGCCGCTCCAACCAGACGTACAACTGAGACAACAGTTGGAACTGGTCTACCAAATAATTGTCTTCACCAACCTAACTAGTTCTATTTCCTCAACCCTTTCATTTCCTCATTACTGTGTTGAGTGTTTGTTCATATCTGTGTTTGAAGACTTTGACTGAAGACTTTCTCAATTTCCCCAGTTCAATTTCTTCAGTCTGTTTGTCTTCATCTTGTGTTATCCTGTGATTACGCTTTCTGTACTCTGTGCTAGTCTTCATTTCATCATGATGACCATGCTTGTATTCTGTTATGCTTACTTCTGAGTACTTATTCCGCTGCTAATAGTTCTTCGCTAAGGAATTTCCTCACCGGCAAATTCCTCAGTGAAGAATTCATAAAAATCGCCTATTCACCCCCCTCTAGTCGACATAACGCACTTTCAATTGGTATCAGAGCAGGGTACTCCCTTGTTCTGTGTGATTTTGGTTTAACCGCCTGGAGTTTTAGTTATGTCGACCGCAGGTATGATCAAGGTCTCGGCTGGGTGTCCTACCTTTGATGGGATGGACTACCCCTACTAGAAAAACAAGATGCGAATGCATCTCAAGGCAATTGACAATGATCTCTGGTATGTTGTGGAAAATGGTGTTCCCTCTGTCTCACCCTCACTGAACGCTACCGATGTGAAGAGATTCAAGCAACTCGATTCTCAAGCAAAGAATATCATATGTGGCCATCTGAGTAAAGGACAGTATGGAAGAGTGAGTGCTTTGGAAACTGCTAAGCTTATCTGGGATAGGCTGTCCAAAGTGAATGAAGGAGTCTCAACTCAGCGTGACTCTCGAGTTGATGTTCTTCGGAATCTCTTCAACCGCTTCAAAAGACTCGAGAATGAAAATGTCCAACAAACCTTTGATCGCCTCACTGACATCTCAAATGAGCTTCAAGCCCTCGGTGCCACTGACATCACTGACCATGAGGTGGTGAAGAAACTGTTGAGATCACTTGATTCCTCATTTGATACTCTGGGTCTGATGATACAAGAACGGGCTGACTACAAGTCTCTTGATCCTGCCGATATCCTCGAAAGGCTAAATACTCATGAGTTCCAGCTTGCTAAAAAGAGAGATCTCTATGGTTCGAGCTATGGCAAACCACGTGCCCTGAAGGCCAAGGTTGTGTCTGAGTCTGAATGTGAGGATTCTGGTAGTAGCCTTGGTGATCCTGAAGAATTGAGCCAGGAGCTAGCACTGCTCGTGAAGAAATTCCAGAAGTTCTCAAGACGTGGTCGCTTTGGAAAATCCTCAAGAAGCAGTGATTCCTCATCAAGTGACTATAAGAGAAGGCTGTGCCACAAATGCAAGAAACCTGGTCATTATATTCAAGATTGTCCTTAGTGGGAAAAGGAATTGAAGAAGAAGAAATACAAGGATTACAGTTCAGATGATGCGAAGAAGAAGAAGAAATCATCAAAATCCTCGAAGTCTTCATCTCACAAGAAGAGCAGCTCCAAGAAGGCTCGGGCATTCATTGGCAAGGAAATGGACTCTGAAGCTGAATCTGAGGAACATGATGAAGAGGAGGCGTCTGAAGAATCCGAATCTGGTGTGGCGAGTCTGGCCTTCGCTACTGCTTTCGTTAGCAAGTCCATCTTCAACACTGAAGAAACTGACCCCACCGACAAGCCTGATGAAGATAATGATGACTACGCTCCCACCTATTGCTTCATGGCAAAAGGTGCAAAGGTACTCAAATACACCTCCTCTGAATCTAGTGAAAATGAATCTGATGAGGATCTCAAGCCCAGCTACTCTAAACTTGCTAAGATTGCTGTAAAACAACAAAGGGCTTTTGAAAAGGTTCAAAACATGCTAGACAAAAGTGATGATATGTTGGGTGAAGAAATGGATCGCACTAAAGCCCTGACTGAAAATCTTCAGAGACTTCAGTCTAGGTTTGATAACCTTCAAAGTCATCATAACACTCTCTTATCTGATCATGAGAAACTTTCTTATGAATTTCTTCAAAGAAAGCAAGATCTTGAGAAGCTAAGAGTGAGTTATGAAGATCTTCCGAAGGAGCACGATTCATTACTAGCTCAACAAATCAACGCTTCTCAGGAAGAATTTGTTCCTCCATGCTTAAAGTGCATTGAACGTGAATCTGCTAATTCTACACCTGAATGTTCAAATGCTTCAACTGTTACAAATTCTTCACCTGCCTCTGCTATCACTAATTCCTCATCTGAATATGTTGCTA
Organism: Triticum aestivum; assembly: GCF_018294505.1. Classification (NCBI taxonomy): domain Eukaryota; kingdom Viridiplantae; phylum Streptophyta; class Magnoliopsida; order Poales; family Poaceae; genus Triticum; species Triticum aestivum. Next base: position 730,671,017 of record NC_057798.1, on the reverse strand, counting down.
GTATCACTAATGATGCAGGGCTAAAGGAATTGTACACGACAGACATGTACAAAAGCCTCAAAGGGCATCAGATTCTTTGTGATGTGCTCAAAAAGCAGATCCTCAACAAAAACCCTAGGAAAGAGGGTATTGCCTTTGAAAGGAAACTCAATGCTGATGGAACATATTGGAAGCCTGAGTAGTACCCCAAAACCTAATGGGTTGCTGCAAAGGGACCTCCAGTTGATCCATCTAACTTATCTGGCTTTACATGTGAATCTTCTCATTCTTCTGATGAGTCATTTGACTCCAACTATAAATTGTTCAAAAATCAGAATGGTGAAGTATTTGCTAGATATGTTGGGACTAACTACAGGAACGGTTCCCCTATGAAGAAAATCTGGGTTCCCAAAAGTTATGTTGAAAGTCTTCAGGTGAATGTCCTCATGACACCACCTATGAAGAACAGGAACCCTAGATCCAATTCTTCATGTGGACCTAATTCTTCACATGGATCAAATTCCTCAAATGAATCAAAGTCCTCATATGATCATCATCGTGCTAACCCCTCTGTTTCGCAGGGTAGAGCTAAGGGCTATGAATATGCACATTATTCTTCAAATCATTATGTTCATAAGTCCTCAAAGAATTTCTCTGCTTATTCATATGCTTACCCTAACCCCTCTTATGTGAAACAAAATGGATTGGCCTCTATGCCACCTTTCTCATATGGTGCTCGCAGAGTGATGGACTCTTTGCCACCCCTTCAGATGTGGGTGGTGAAGAAAAAAAACTAATCTCTTCTGCATGGTCAGGTCTCCAGACGTGCCTTAACGTCTGAAGAATTTGCTGGGGACCTGACAAAATTGCCTGAAAGGACGCAGGCGAATCATGATGAAATAAACTTTCACACGTCCTCCTACTGCTATATCTGTTTACTGCTTGATGAAATTCATCTGATGAACTTGATATCATATTCTTCATTGATGAAGCATATGAGATTGTAAGTTACACTAATTCATCTGTAGGATGATCAACCCAAAACCACTGAATGGGTCCTCGATAGTGGATGTACAAATCACATGACTGCTGACAAGAATCTTTTGATGGATGCTCCCTTATCACCGTCACATCTGAAGCACATGATCTTTGCTGACAAAGGCAAAAGTCAGGTATTGGGTCTTGGTAAGGTTGCGATCTCTAAGGATAAACACATGGACAAAGTCATGCTTGTTGAGTCCTTAGGATACAACCTCATGTCAGTCTCAATGCTTTGTGATCTTGATATGGTTGTTGTCTTTGGCAAGTATCGCTGTGTTGTGATTATGGAAACTGACAATTCCAAAGTCTTTGAAGGCTTTAGGAGAGGAGATTTGTATATTGTTGATTTCTCTACAGGACCACAACCAGCCGTGTGTCTACTTGCAAAAGCTTCAAAAGGCTGGCTATGGCATCGACGACTTGGTCACGCAGGCATGCAGAATTTGCACACGCTTGCAAAGAAGAAGCATGTCATTGGCATTGAGAATGCCAAATTCCTCAAGGATCACTTATGCGGAGCCTGTGAAGCTGGAAAAATGACCAAGGCCAAGCATCCAGCAAAGACTATCATGACCACTACTCATCCATTCGAATTGCTTCACATGGACCTCTTCGGACCTAATCATTACTCAGCAGTCACTAATGATGCATCTCTATATGGTTTTGTCATTGTTGATGATTACTCTCGATATACATGGGTACACATTGTTACTTACAAACATGAAGTGCAGGAAGTCTTCAAACGTTTTTCCTCGAGGGCTTCAACCAACTTTGGTGTGAAGATCAAGCACATCAGAAGTGACAATGGAACTAAGTTCAAGAATTCCGGTCTTGATGACTATCTTGATGAACTTGGTATTACTCATGAGTTATCTGCTCCCTATACTCCTCAGCAAAATGGCGTCGTGGAGTGCAAGAACAGAACTCTTGTTGAGATGGCTCGCACTATGCTTGATGAATACAAAACGCCTCATCGTTTTTGGATTGATGCAATTGATACTGCGTGCCACATCATCAACAGAGTATATCTTCACAAATTCTTCAAGAAGACGGCCTATGAACTCCGCACTGACAAGAAACCCAATGTGAGTTATTTCAAAGTCTTCGGTGCTAAATGTTGGATTAGAGATCCTCACCACAATTCTAAATTTGCACTGAAAGCACATGAAGGTTTTATGCTTGGTTACGGTAAGGACTCGCACACCTACAGAGTCTTCAACATTGTTCTTCACAAGATTGTTGACACTGTAGATGTGCGGTTCGATGAAACTAATGGCTCGCAAAGAGAGCACCTACCTTCTGTGTTAGATGAACCAGCACCTAAGGATTCTATCAAGTTCAAGGGAACTGAGGATGTCATTCCTACTGAAGAATTTGCTGAAGAATTCATTCTAGTTCATGAAGAACATCGAGCTGATACACCTGAAGAAAATGCTGAGGAAATGGTGCTGAAGAAAATGCTGACCAAACTCCTCAGCGACAACCAGCTCATCCTCGCGTTGCAAAAGAAGTGCAAGTGGAGAAGATCATCGATGACATTAGAGCACCAGGTCCTCTCACACGCTCAAAAGCTTCACATTTATCTAACTTTTGTGGGCACTATGCTTTTGTCTCTATCACAGAGCCCACTAAGGTAGATGAAGCATTTTTGGAGCAGGAGTGGATTCAGGCTATGCAAGAAGAATTACATCAGTTCGAGCTCAACAATGTCTGGGAACTAGTCAAACGTCAGATCCTTGCAAGCATAATATCATTGGCACAAAGTGGATCTACCGCAACAAGCAAGATCAAAATGGCCTTGTGGTGAGGAATAAGGCACGACTGGTAGCTCAAGGCTACACACAGGTTGAAGGAATTGATTTCGATGAAACTTTTGCACCTGTTGCTAGACTTGAGGCTATTCGCATATTACTTGCTTATGCTAACCATCATGATATCATCTTATATCAAATGGATGTGAAAAGTGCATTCCTCAATGGTAAGCTTGAGGAAGAAGTATATGTTGCTCAACCCCCAGGTTTTGAAGATCCAAAGAATCCTGACAAAGTCTTCAGACTTAATAAGGCCCTCTATGGCCTCAAGCAAGCCCCTCGGGCGTGGTATGATACATTGAAGGAATTCTTCGTGAAGAATGGCTTCACACCCGGTTCACTCGACCCTACTCTCTTTACTAAATCTTATGATGGTGAACTATTTGTGTGCCAAATATATGTTGATGATAATATCTTTGGCTGTACTGACCAACGTTATAGTGATGAATTTGCCTATATGATGAGTGAAGAATATCAAATGTCTATGATGGGAGAGTTGAAATTCTTCTTAATTCTTCAAATTTGTCAACATCGCAATGGCATATTCATATCTTAGGAGAAATACCTCAAAGATGTACTGAGGAAATTCGGCATGCAAGATTGCAAAGGCGTCAAAATTCCTATGCCCACAAATGGCCATCTATGCACTGATGAAAATGGTATTGACTTCGATCACAAGGTATACCGCTCCATGATTGGTTCTTTATTGTACTTATGTGCATCTAGGCCAGATATAATGCTTAGTGTTTGCATGTGTGCCCGATTTCAAGCTGCACCGAAGGAATCACACCATAAGGCTGTGAAGCATATTCTTCGATATCTAGCTCACACACCAACACTAGGATTATGGTACCCCAAGGGCTCTGCTTTTGATCTCATTGGATATTCTGACTCTGACTATGCTAGTGATCGTGTGGACCGCAAGTCAACTTCTGACACTTGTCATTTCCTCGGACGATCTTTGGTCTGTTGGTCCTCGAAGAAACAGAACTGCGTATCACTGTCCACTGCGGAAGCTGAATACATTGCTGCTGGCTCTTGCTGTGCTCAACTGCTTTGGATGAAGCAAGCACTCAAGGACTATGGCGTCAATGTGAAGAATGTACCTCCCCTCTGCGACAATGAGAGTGCCATCAAGATTGCTCACAACCCAGTTCAGCACTCAAAGACAAAGCACATTCAGATTCGTCATCATTTTCTTCGTGATCATGTGTTGAAGGGTGACATCTCCATCGAGCATGTGAAGACTGAAGAACAGCTAGCTAATATCTTCACTAAGCCCTTGGATGAGAAGAGATTTAGCAAGTTGCGGTGTGAGCTAAATATCTTAGAATCTTCGAATGTTCTTTGAAAAGGACACACATCCTAACACTTACGCAAAATTGATGACTTAGATGTGCAACACATGAAGAAACGTTTTTCTTCAATCAATGAAGAATAACACTCTAAGTGTGAAGAAATTAATGAAGAATTTGATTCTCAGAACCCTACGACAATTGTACGCGGTGTCTGAAATCATCATTCTTATACGGTGGGTCACGCCACCACAAAAAGTTGAAATCTTCAATTTGAGTTTTTCCTCAGTTTTGAAATTCTTCAGTTTTTCAAATTCTTCAACTTTTCAAAATCTTCACTGTTTCCTTCATTTTCTTCATTGGCTATATATATATATATGAGTTTATGTCCTCTACAGCATTCACTTATAGCTATTTCTTCAAGTTGCTTTTTCTGCTAGGTGAATGTGATCGGACCCTTCCCCCTCTATGCTATACTCAACCCAATCTATTCACAAATTCTTCATATGCGTTCTATTTGAAACTCGTTCAAAATCTTCACCGTGTCCTTGTCAGCTGAAGAAATTGCGAATGAAACTTTAAAACAAATCTTATCCAAATTTTCGGTTTTGCCACTCAAACCGTTCCGCATCCCACAATGCATTATTCTATTCACCCACGATCGTACATGATCTCAACTACACAGTACGTGGGTGACACATGTTGCGAGAAGGAGAAAGGGCAGGGGCACGTTCTTCCCAAATCTTCGGGCGAACAGTTTTTCACCGTGTCTATAAATACCCCTCTCCCCTTCCTCACTTCATTTACTCCGCTCGATCGCTACTCTCTCACTCGAGCTCCTCAAACCCTAGCGCCGCCGCTACTCCATCATCGCCAGTGAGGAAGAGCTTCGCTGCCTCGACCTCGTCGCCGTCGTACTCACGCCGACCGCGGAAATCTTCACTCCGCCGCCGCCGTAGCTATCTTCCTCTGCCAAGTTAGGGCGTGGGAGATCTAACCTGATGAACTTCACATCTGTTCTTCTCAGTTCGTCGTGTTCTTCACTTCGGGTAATTAAAAGTTACTTTTATTACTCACTTTGATTCTCAAACTTTCCTGAAAATCTTCAAAGGTGTTTATTCTTCAAATCTTCACACATATGAACACCACACATCATATGATCTTGAACTGTTTCTCTAAGCAATCATTTTCTTCAAGATTCCCTAATTGTGTGGATCTTCAATCTGTACAACTCTGGAACCTAAGACAAGAACGCTTAGTGAAATTCCTCAAGGTTCATCTGGTCAAATTCCTCAAAACTTGTTCTTTTCGAAAAACCTCCTCAGAACGCATATGACCTCTCCGAATTCCTCGCACCTGTACTCTGTTCACAGGTACTCATGTCTGCTGCTGAATCACTAGGTTCTCATCAACTTAACTCATTTGCAGCATTCCTCGAAGAAAAACTGCATACTTCTTCAGAGAACTCGATTGTTCAAATTCCTCAACTGAAGAATATGGCAGACAGTAAGAAGCCGCAGAAAGGAGGAAAGAAACCTGAGGTTATGACTGCATTTGAAATCCCTGAGGAAATTTATGTTGACTATTGCACACCTGATGAAGCAAAATTTGGCAAAGAAAACAAAAATCAGCGCAAGGTGCGCATTCAGAGGATTGAACGGAGATGGGCAAGGGAATGGAGGGAATACAGATATGTGACTCCAAAGTACATGAGGAAATTCGCCCTCAATCCTCCATGCCCAAGAGCTCCATTGGCACCTGGCCAAGTAGCTGACCCCACAAGCATCAAACGTGGTGAGAACTTTCCTGAAGAATGGGCTAAGCGCCAAGCTAAATTGGCAAGACAAGCCAAGGAGGCAGTGAAGAAATTCAATGAGGATTCTGCCACTGCTACTGCTACTGAGGCCTCGGTCAAACCGAGGAAATCCATGCCAAAGAAGCCTGCTCGTAAGCCAAGTGCTTCACCAACAGTGCCCTCGTGGCAAATTCCTCACACTGCTACAGCTCCTTCAAAGTCCTCAGCTCCTGTGCATCTGGCTACATGTCAAAGGACCGCTGGTTTCTCGATTGTCTCTGGTGTTTCGGCAAGTTCCTCAGCTGCACCAATTTCCTCATCAGGCCCCACACTGTTGATGACCAAAGCAACAGCTGGACGAAGTCCTCGGCCAAGTCCAAAGAAGAAACAGGTTGCATTCCATGTGCCTTCTGATGATGAAGCTTCTGATGATGAACTTGCAGAAATCATTAGAGACAGACAGGTGAAGGCCGCTAGAGCCAAAGGCACATCTGTGCAACTGCTGTTAGATCCGAGGAAAATCCTCGATTATATTGATCTCTGGCACAAGGATCCAAACACCCCAATGCCTGATTTCCATCTGACCCCTGGACAAAGTCATATGTTGACCCATTTCATCACTGAAGAGAAATGGAAGTTTGAAAAGGCAAGAGAGATCAAGAAAGCTCAATACAGAAAGGAGAAGCTCCTGAAGAAAAATGTTGTCAGAATGACACCTGAGGAACTTCTCAAGGCTCAGTCTGAAATTCAAGCCCTCAGGAATGACTTTGATGCCTACTATGCTGATTGGCAAGGAGCTAAAGCTAGATTCGTCAATCTGACGAAGAAATTCACAAATGTTGCAGCCCCATCGCAACAAGAAAATCTTCAGGCTGCAGACTCTGCTCAGCCTGCCGAAGAACATGCTCGTTCCAGGGCTGGTGAAGAAATTCCAGCCGCTGAAGAAATTGCCAGGGCATCCACTAGTGGTGCGCATGAAGAAACTGAAGAGATCGGAGCAACTGCATCAGTTGCGCCTGAAGAAAATGAACCAGATTCCTCAGCTCCTCCCGCGCCCACACCAACTCCAATTCTTCCATCTGCTTATGATGTGAAGAAGACCAAGGTTGCAGAGCGAGCTGTAGTGAAGAAAAGGAAGGCATCAGCTGCGTCAAACTCTTCGGTTGCGAAGAAAATGAAGCCAATGACCAGCTCACTCGAAAATCCAATTGATGCTGTTCCGATTTCCTCCATGCGATCAAAGGACCTTGTTCCTTTTGGAGAAGACTATGAGATCCCAAGCGGATCTGATGAAGAAAATCATTCTGCTGCTTCGTCAGAGCAGATTGATGAAGAAATTGAAGTGGAAGCAATCCCTTCAACCCCAATCATTTCCTCGCCTATGCCTCAGTTCACAGCTGAAGAGGCCGGTGTTGAGGAACTTGAAGAAGATGTGGATATTGGAAGCACAACGCTAGTGATGAACGATGACTTTTGGGAAAGTCAGCATCCAAATTCTCCACTCTTCACCCCTATCCAACAGATACCTCAGTCCCCTGCTCCAACTATTCAAATGGGCTCTGAAGAAACTCATCCCACTTCATCTGTCCATGAAGAAATTCCAGCCACTAGTGCTGATGAACCTGCTGCTGTTGATCCTCAGACTGCACTTGTTGAGGAACAAGAAATTCCTCAGCCTGAAGAAGCTGAGCTCGCGATTCCTGAGGTGGTGATGCAACTCATTCACACCCCTCTGCCAAAGCCAAAGAATCCGTTCTCAAGCAAACAGAAGTTCAAGGCTGAAGATTTCTTTGCCGAGCATCTATTCTTCACTGATTATAATCCATATGATTCTGCTCGCATAAGGAAGAGGCGTTTCTGGACTGCCAGCCAAGCCAATTTCTATTCCTCAGTGCTCTTCAACAAAGACAAAGTCTTCGATCATGCACATATTCCTGATGTGGACATGGAGTCTCTGCCCGGCTTTGAGCCAGTCCTCAGTGTTATTCACGATGCAGGACTTCTGAATTTCTGCACTGATATCTGTGACTGGAATGAAGAACTCATTCTTCAATTCTATGCAACTCTGCACATCACCGGAGACGCTGAAGACGTGAACTCATGGGTATTAGACTGGATGTCTGAAAATACTCACTACAAGGCACCAGCAACTGAATTGCTTCGTGCTCTACCACTCAGTCCTCCACTTGATGGTGCTTGTTGTATCTACAACGAACCAGAACTTTCAAATCACTATATGCAAGTGCTGATGAAGCCTTTGAAGCCAAGGCAGGCCCCACGAACCAAATTCCTCGTCAAGGAATTACTCTATGTGCCTCGGACTGTCTATCGAATTCTGACGAAGACAATGAGTCCCATATAAGGCCATGACTCAAATGATGAAGAAGTCGTTGGCATCATGAAGAATATGCTTTTCAACATCATTCATGGCGTTCCCGTCAACTTCCATGATTTCTTCATGAGGACTCTGTCCAATATTGCTATGTCACCATTCGAGCTGAAGCCCTATGCTCCTTGGATTATGAGATTCATCAGGGCAAGATCTTCACTGAATTACAAAGCTGACACTCTGAACCACGGTAGCTACTTGCCTCCCATTGAAGTCCTCAAAAGGACAATTTCATCAGCTAATGATAAAGGCAAGGCCGCTGCTGTGATCGATGAAGGCATTCGTCCATTGGATGGTCAATTTCGCAAGGCTGCATCTTACTCTACCAATGACGATTCTGCCACACATGACTCTGCCGCAAATACCTCAGCCAAGCAAAATCCTCAAGCCACAGCACCCAGGGTGATGACTGACCGTGAGTTACTCCTCAGTCTTCATCAGAAGGTTGATCGCAATCACAAATGGGTAAAGCGTCAGTTTGGTGCACTTCTTCACAATATGACCTCAACACACAATGCTTGAAGAAGAACCAATACTACCTTCATGAAACCTTTAACCGCACCTGGGCTGTCCTCACTCATGTCTATAGCGCTGAAGAACTGAAGACTATGGGTCTCAAGGAAGAATTTGACTGGTCTGCACCTCCTCCGAAGAAATTCAAGAGGGTCAAAATTCCTCCACTGGTGGCCAGCTCTTATTCTTCATCGCGTGACACTGATGAGTATGAAGAGTTGGACGACACTGCGGCAGGCCCTGCTACAACAAACAACCCCGACAACGCTGGCGCTCCTCCATCGACTTGAAATTCTTCAGGGGCGTTAGTCCTCAGTTTCAATCCTTTTGGTCATTTGATGACAAAGGGGGAGAAATCTGAGTTAGTCTTCAAGCGGGTCTATATTAAGGGCATTTTCTAATATAGACCCGCTTGAAGACTAACTCAGATTTTGGTATCAGAGCGGGTCTATATTAAGGGCATTTTCTAAGTTACAACTCTCGTTCTTCTGAAACTTTTATTTGGATCAAGTTGTAATCTTAAACCCGATGGTGCGCTGATACTTTTGTTGCATTATGCTTTGCATGCTTATTCCTTGTTAATGACATTGCACGCATGCTGAATCTAATCAGACAGCATATTTCATCATGCATTTCAAATTCTTCATATTATATATCAAATGCATGTATGAATTACAAGATATAGGGGGAGATCTCCATGATTCAACTCTTCAAATGTGCATTGCCTCAAAAGCAAATTCCTCACTACGCACATCTTCAGGGGGAGTTCTACTATATCTTGTAATCAAATTCCTCAATATCAGTGTATACACTTCATATGTTTATCCCCGTTGAAAACTTAACCTATTTTGTCATCAATCACCAAAAAGGGGGAGATTGTAAGTGCATCTAGTGCCCCTTAGTGATTTTGGTGTATTGAAGACTTATAGGTTAAGGGACTAATGCGTTTGTGAGTATACACAGGTCTATAAGTCTATGAGGAGTTTGATATTTACAGAGAAAGTCGACCCCTAAAAATGAAGTTCTTCAACTGAAGACTTTGATATTCTGAAGACTTTCTGAAGACTTTAAAAGTGAAGAAATTGGTCTGACCTTGAAGACTTGGTATTCATTTGTGGAACATGAAGCGTGAAGACTTTTGTTTTCGTAGTTTCATTTTCTCTTTCTTGAGTCATAGGAAACACCGTACTGTTAAAGGGGGTCGAGGAAATACTAAGGAAAAATTTCCATGTGATGCTCAACTCAAAATCCTACACCTACCAATCCCTTCGAGTGAAGCCTTTGGAAATCTCATACAGTTCAGTCACTTTCTTCAGTGACAGAGACGAAGTTCTTCTGGTCGCTGATGAATTTGTTCTGACTGAGGAGTTAGGAATTCGTCAGTGCGAATTACCTACACAGTGAGGAACATGATAGCCCTGAGGAATTTGAGAGTCCAATTTCCGACCGTTGCTGTGCTGCGCACCAGCTGTCCCAAAATATCTTATCCACCTAACGGTCATATCATTGAGGGGCATTTATGACTTATCATGTCGGGCTGCTCCCTAGGCTATAAATAGCCGCCCCTACAACCACTAGCTGGTTGGCTGCTCCGAGAGAACTTGACACTTGTCATTTGAGAGCAACCCATCCTCCGAGGACTTTGAGCGAAAATCATCGAGTGAGGAAAACCCAAAACCAAACCCCTACAAACCCAAAGTGATTGAGCATCACTGAAGAAATTGATCCTGCGTGGATCCGACGCTTGTTACCTTTGAATACTGTGCTTCTTCCAGACGGTTAGGTGTCAAGGTCTAGAGCATCCAAGAGGAATTGTGGATCGCCGAGTGACCAAGTCTGTGAAGGTTTGGAAGTCGCCTGAAGACTTACCATGAGTGATTGGACGAGGTCTGTGTGACCTTAGTTCAAGGAGAATACGGTGAGGACTGGGTGTCCTGAGCTGCGTGCTCAGCGACTGGGTGTCCGGGACTGTGTGTCCTCGAGTTTAAATACTCAGCCGCTCCAACCAGACGTACAACTGAGACAGCAGTTGGAACTGGTCTACCAAATCATTGTCTTCACCAACCTAACTGGTTCTATTTCCTCAACCCTTTCATTTCCTCATTACTGTGAGTGTTTGTTCATATCTGTGTTTGAAGACTTTGACTGAAGACTTTCTCAATTTCCTCAGTTCAATTTCTTCAGTCTGTTTGTCTTCATCTTGTGTTATCCTGTGATTACGCTTTCTGTACTCTGTGCTACTCTTCATTTCATCATGATGACCATGCTTGTATTCTGTTATGCTTACTTCTGAGTACTTATTCCGCTGCTAATAGTTCTTCGCTAATGAATTTCCTCACCGGCAAATTCCTCAATGAAGAATTCATAAAAATCGCCTATTCACCCCCCCTCTAGTAGACATAACGCACTTTCAGACCCCGGTCATCGCAACTCTCCTGGGTGGCTCACAGGCGCCACCCTCGGACTGCCACGTCAAGCCGTTCGTCCACCAGATCGGCGCCACCTTCACGCGCCAAGGAGCTCCTCCGGGTTGGGTGGCACCCAAGGCCGACCTGACCTTCAACTCGGACGATCACCCCGTCAACACCGCGTGCTCAGGGGCGCTCCCAATGCTTTGCACGCCCACCATCTTCCAGGTGGCCATCACGAGGACCCTCACCGACAGTGGCCCCGGCCTCAACATGCTCTCGGTGGAGGCCTTCAGCCTCCTCCACGTACCGCTAGAATGGCTCAGACCCAGCATGCCCTTCTCGGGCGTCGGAGGCAGTTCCTCCGGTTCCCTGGGGCAGATCCGCCTCCCTGTGACCTTCGGCACCCATGACAACTTCCGCACAGAGCTGGTCGACTTTGACATCGCGCACATCAACCTCCCATACAACGCCATCCTCAGGTACCCTACCTTGGCTCAGTTCAGGGCGGCAACCCACCCGGCCTACAACCTCATGAAGATGCCTGGGAGCAGCGGCGTCCTTACCATAGCTGGAGATACCAAGGATGCTGTGCTGGCACTAAAGCACACCCTCAAAACAGCCGCAGTAGCGCAGCCTGCCGGCATGGACACCTCTGAGGCCAAGGAGGCTACGCCGCCCAAGAAGAAGTAGTTGTTCACCCAGGACGAGGCGGAAACCAAGACGGTACCAGTTGAGGAGGACGGATCCTCCGGAGCCAACTTCACCATAGGTGCCAACCTCGACCCCGACTAAGAGGAAGCTCTAGTGAAGTTCTTGCGCGTGAACAAGGACGTGTTCGCATGGGAACCCAAACAGCTAGTAGGGGTCCCAAGGCAGGTGATTGAGCATCACCTGGATGTGTGCCCCAATGTACGCCTCGTGAAGCAGAAATCCGGGCGGCAGTCCACCGAGAAGCAGGCCTTCATCGTCCAGGAAAACCGCAAACTAGAGGCAGTGGGAGTCATTCGCGAGGTTCGCTACCCCGAATGGCTAGCAAACCCTATTGTCGTGCCGAAGAAAGGGGGGAAGGAGCGTATGTGCGTCGACTTCACCAACCTCAACAAGGCCTGCCCTCAAGATTCGTTCCCGCTCCCTCGCATCGACCAAATCATTGACTCCACCGCCGAGTGCGACTTACTGTGCTTCTTGGAAGCGTTTTTGGGCTATCACCAAATCAAGCTGGTAGTAGAAGATGTGGAAAAGACGGCTTTCCGGACCCCTTGTGGGGTATACTGCTATACATGCATGTCGTTCGGGTTGCCCAACACGGGCGCAACCTTCCAACGGCTGATGCACATTGCCTTGGGCCGGCAGCTCGCGAAGAATGCCGAGGCTTAAGTCGACGACATTGTTGTGAAGTCTCGGGAGGCGAAGACCTTGATCCAAGACCTAGAAGAGACCTTCGCGAGCCTCCGCAAAGTGGACATGCGGCTCAACCCAGAGAAGTGCGTGTTTGGCGTCCCTTCGGGCAAGCTTCTGGGCTTCCTCGTGTCCCACAGGGGGATCGAGGCCAACCCAGAGAAGGTCAAGGCAATCAAAGACATGAGTCCACCGCAAACCCTCAGAGAAATGTAGAAGCTCGCCGGACGCGTGACGGCGCTGGGACACTTCATCTCCAAGCTGGGGGAGCGCGCCTTGCCTTTCTTCAAGCTTATGAAGAAGAAGGGCCCGTTCGAATGGACACAGGAGGCCGACCAAGCGTTTCAAGACCTCAAGAAGGACCTGACCAGCCCTCCAGTGATGGTGGCACCACACCCTCTCAAGCCCCTGGTGCTCTACCTCACTGCCACACCCTACTCCGCCAATGCGGCTCTAGTGGCGGTTCGGGAAGAGCACCAGGTCAGGGCTGCGTCATGACCGGCAATGGCCCCGGCCGCGGCAGCACAAGACCAAGAAGGCCTCGCAAAGACCACCGCCTCGGCAGATGGAAACCAGCCACAACAGAAGGACGCCCCCAGGGCTGAAGAGGCCCCACCAGGCAGCCAGGTGCTGGGGGCTCCGTCGTCTCAGGAGGCGCCTAGCCCTCCGGAGGGCACAGACCCTGTCAGCACACCCTCCCTCGTCGAGCATCCGGTGTATTTTGTCAGCACGGTGTTGCGGGACGGAAGGGCACGCTACCCCATTCCTCAGAAGCTCTTGCTCGTGCTATTGGTGGCCTCGCGAAAGCTGCAGCACTACATTCAAGGTCACCCCATCAAGGTCGTCTCTGCCTACCCATTGGAAAGGGTACTCAGGAGCCCCAACTCCGCTGGAAGGGTCGTTGAATGGAGCATCGAATTCCAAGCGTTTCAGTTGGAATTCAGCACAACCAGGGTCGTCAAGGGAGCCGCACTTGTAGATTTCGTGGCAGAATGGACAGAGGCACGAGGGCTCGAAGCAAGTGAGGATCGATTGCTTTCCCCAGGAAGTGAGGCACCGGATGGCTGGGTCATGTACTACGATGGAGCATTCTCGCGGCACGGCACGCGGGCTGGTGCAGTGCTCATATCCCTCATTCAGGACAAGCTCATGAAGATTCCTAGGAGCAACGGCGTCCTTACAATAGCTGGAGATACCAAGGATGCTCTGCTGGCACTCAAGCTCACCCTCAAAACAGCCGACCAAGAAGAAGCAGCTGTTCACCCAGGACGAGGAGGAAACCAAGCAGGTACCAGTTGAGGAGGACGGATCCTCCGGAGCCACCTTAAACATAGGTGCCAACCTCGACCCCGACTAAGATGAAGCGCTAGTGAAGTTCTTGCACGCGAACAAGGACGTGTTCGCATGGGAACCCAACCAGCTAGCAGGGATCCCAAGGCAGGTGATTGAGCATCACCTGAATGTGTGCCCCAATGTACGCCCCGTGAAGCAGAAATCCAGGCGGCAGTAGACCGAGAAGCAGGCCTTCATCATCCAGGAAACCCGCAAGCTAGAGGCAGTGGGAGTCATTCTCGAGGTTCGCAACCCCGAATGGCTAGCAAACCCTGTTGTCGTGCCGGAGAAAGGGGCGAAGGGGCATATGTGCGTCGACTTCACCAACCTCAACAAGGCCTGCCCTCAAGACCTGTTCCCGCTCCCTCGCATCGATCAAATCATCGACTTCACCGCCGAGTGCGACTTACTGTGCTTTATGGATGCATTTTCGGGCTATCACCAAATCAAGCTGGCAGTAGAAGATGTGGAAAAGACGGCTTTCCAGACCCCATGTGGGGTATACTGCTATACATGCATGTCGTTCGGGTTGTGCAAGACAGGCGCAACCTTCCAGTGGCTGATGCACATCACCTTGGGCCGGCAGCTCGGGAAGAACGCCGAGGCTTACATCGACGAAATTGTGGTGAAGTCTCGGGAGGCGAAGACCTTGATCCAATACCTAGAAGAGACCTTGGCGAGCCTCTCCAAAGTGGACCTGCGGCTCAACCCAGAGAAGTGCGTGTTTGGCGTCCCTTCGGGCAAGCTTCTAAGCTTCCTCGTGTCCCACAGGGATATCGAGGCCAACCCAGAGAAGGTCAAGGCAATCGAAGACATGAGTCCACTGCAAACCCTCAAAGAAATGCAGAAGCTCGCTGGACGCGTGATGGCGCTGAGACGCTTCATCTCCAAGCTAGGGGATCACGCCTTGCCTTTCTTCAAGCTGATGAAGAAGAAGGGCCCGTTCGAATGGACACAGGAGGCCGACCAAGCGTTTCAAGACCTCAATAAGTACCTGACCAGCCCTCCGGTGATGGTGGCACCATGCCCTCTCAAGCCCCTGGTGCTCTATCTCGCCGCCACACCCTACTCCGCCAGTGCGGCTCTAGTGGCGGTTCGGGAAGAGCACCAGGTCAGGGCTGCGTCACGACCGGCAACGGCCCCGACCGCGGTAGCACAAGACTAAGAAGGCCTCGCGAAGACCACCGCCTCAGCATATGGAAACCAGCCCTAGCAGAAGGACAACCCCAGGGCTGAAGAGGCCTCACCAGGTAGCCAGGTGCTAGGGGCTCCATCGTCTTAGGAGGCGCCTAGCCCTCCGGAGGGCACGGACCCCGTCAGCACACCCACCCTCGTCGAGCATCCGGTGTATTTCGTCAGCACGGTGTTGCGGGATGCAAGGCATGATACCCCATGCCTCAGAAGCTCTTGCTCGCGCTATTGGTGGCCTCGCGAAAGCTGTGGCACTACTTTCAAGGTCAGCCCATCAAGGTCGTCTCTGCCTACCCATTGGAAAGGGTACTCAGGAGCCCCAACTTCGCTGGAAGGGTCGCTCAATGGAACATCGGATTGCAAGCGTTTCTGTTGGAATTCAGCACAACCAGGGTCGTCAAGGGAACCGCACTTGCAGATTTCATGGCAGAATGGACAGAGGCACCAGGGCTCAAAGATGGCGAGGATCGATCGTTTTCCCTAGGAAGTGAGGTGCCGGATGGCTGGGTCATGTACTTCGATGGAGCATTCTTGTGGCACGGCGCTGGGGCTGGTGCAGTGCTCATATCCCCCATTCAGGACAAGCTCATGAAGATGCCTGGGAGCAGCGGTGTCCTTACCGTAGCTGGAGATACCAAGGATGCTCTTCTGGCACTGAAGCTCACCCTCAAAACAGCCGCAGCAGCGCAGCCTGCCGGCCCGGACAACTCTGAGGCCAAGGAGGCTGCGCCGACCAAGAAGAAGCAGTTGTTCACCCAGGACGAGGCGGAAACCAAGCAGGTACCAGTTGAGGACGACAGATCCTCTGGAGCCACCTTCACCATAGGTGCCAACCTCGACCCCGACTAAGAGGAAGCGCTAGTGAAGTTCTTGCACGCGAACAAGGACGTGTTCGCATGGGAACCCAAACAGCTAGCAGGGGTCCCAAGGCAGGTGATTGAGCATCACCTGAATGTGTGCCCCAATGTACACCCCGTGAAGCAGAAAGCCAGGCGGCAGTCCATCGAGAAGCAGGCCTTCATCATCCAGGAAACCCGCAAGCTAGAGGCAGTGGGAGTCATTCGCGAGGTTCGCTACCCCGAATGGCTAGCAAACCCTGTTGTCGTGCCAAAGAAAGGGCCGAAGGAGCGTATGTGCGTCGACTTCACCAACCTCAACAAGGCCTGCCCTCAAGATCCGTTCCCGCTCCCTCGCATCGACCAAATCATCGACTCCACCGCCGAGTGCGACTTACTGTGCTTCTTGGATGCGTTTTCGGGCTATCACCAAATCAAGCTGGCAGTAGAACATGTGGAAAAGACGGCTTTCCTGACCCCTTGTGGGGTATACTACTATACATGCATGTCGTTCGGGTTGCGCAACACGAGCGCAACCTTCCAGCGGCTGATGCACATCGCCTTAGGCCGGCATCTCGGGAAGAACACCGAGGCTTACTTCGACGACATTGTGGTGAAGTCTCGGGAGGCGAAGACCTTGATCCAAGAACTAGAAGAGAACTTCGCGACCCTCCGCAAAGTGGACCTGCGGCTCAACCTAGAGAAGTGCGTGTTTGGCATCCCTTCGGGCAAGCTTCTGAGCTTCCTCATGTCCCACAGGGGGATCGAGGCCAAGCCAGAGAAGGTCAAGGAAATCGAACACATGAGTCCACCGCAAACCCTGAGAGAAATGCAGAAGCTCGCCGGATGCATGACGGCGCTGGGACGCTTCATCTCCAAGCTGGGGGAGCGCGCCTTGCCTTTCTTCAAGCTGATGAAGAAGCAGGGCCCGTTCGAATGGACACAGGAGGCCGACCAACCGTTTGAAGACCTCAAGAAGGACCTGACCAGCCCTCCATTGATGGTGGCACCACGCCCTCTTGAGCACCTGGTGCTCTACCTCGCCGCCACACCCTACTCCGCCAGTGCGGCTCTAGTGGCGGTTCTGGAAGAGCCCCAGGTCAGGGCTGCGTCACGACCGGCAATGGCCCCGGTCGCGGCAAGACAAGACCAAGAAGGCCTCGCGAAGACCACCGCCTCGGCAGATGGAAACCAGCCCCAGCAGAAGGACGCCCCCAGGGCTGAAGAGACCTCACCAGGCAGCCAGGTGCTGGGGGCTCCGTCGTCTCAGGAGGCGCCTAGCCCTCCGGAGGGCACGGACCCCGTCAGCACACCCACCCTCGTTGAGCATCCGGTGTATTTCGTCAGCACGGTGTTGCGGGACGCAAGGGCTCGATACCCCATGCCTCAGAAGCTCTTGCTCGCACTATTGGTGGCCTCGTGAAAGCTGCGGCACTACTTTCAAGGTCACCCCGTAAAGGTCATCTCTGCCTACCCATTGGAAGGGTACTCAGGAGCCCCAACTCCGCTGGAAGGGTCGCTGAATGGAACATCGAATTGAAAGCATTTCACTTGGAATCAGCACAACTAGGGTCGTCAAGGGAGCCGCACTTGCAGATTTCGTGGCAGAATGGGCAGAGGCACCAGGGCTCGAAGCAGGTGAGGATCGATCGCTTTCCCCAGGAAGTGAGGCGCCGGATGGCTGGGTCATGTACTTCGATGGAGCATTCTCGCGGCACGGCGCGGGGGCTGGTGTAGTGCTCATATCCCTCATTCAGGACAAGCTCATGAAGATTCCTGGGAGCAATGGCGTCCTTACCATAGCTGGAGATACCAAGGATGCTCTGAGGCCAAGGAGGCTGCGCCAACCAAGAAGAAGCATTTGTTCACCCAGGGCGAGGCGGAAACCAAGCAGGTACCAGTTGAGGAGGACGGATCCTCCGGAGCTACCTTCACCATAGGTGCCAACCTTGACCCCGACTAAGAGGAAGCGCTAGTGAAGTTCTTGCACGCGAACAAGGACGTGTTCGCATTGGAACCCAAACAGCTAGCAGGGGTCCCAAGGCAGGTGATTGAGCATCACCTGAATGTGTGCCCTAATGTACGCCCCGTGAAGCAGAAAGCCAGGCAGCAGTCCACCGAGAAGCATGCCTTCATCGTCCAGGAAACCCGCAAGCTAGAGGCAGTGGGAGTCATTCGCGAGGTTCGCTACCCCGAATGGCTAGCAAACCCTGTTCTCGTGCCGAAGAAAGTTGGGAAGGAGCATATGTGCGTCGACTTCACCAGCCTCAACAAGGCCTGCCCTCAAGATCAGTTCCCGCTCCCTCGCATCGACCAAATCATCGACTCCATAGTCGAGTGCGACTTACTGTGCTTCTTGGACGCATTTTCGGGCAATCACCAAATCAAGCTGGCTGTAGAAGATGTGGAAAAGACGGCTTTCCTGACCCCTTGTGGGGTATACTGCTATACATGCATGTCGTTCGGGTTGCACAAGACGGGCGCAACCTTCTAGCGGCTGATGCACATCGCCTTAGGATGGCAGCTCGGGAAGAACGCCGAGGCTTACATCAACGACATTGTGGTGAAGTCTCGGGAGGCGAAGACCTTGATCCAAGACCTAGAAGAGACCTTTGCGAGCCTCTGCAAAGTGGACCTGCAGCTCAACCTAGAGAAGAGTGTGTTTGGTGTCCCTTCAGGCAAGCTTCTGAGCTTCCTCGTGTCCCACAGGGAGATCGAGGCCAACCTAGAGAAGGTCAAGGCAATCGAAGACATCAGTCCACCGCAAACCCTCAAAGAAATGCAGAAGCTCGCCGGACGCGTGACGGCGCTGGGATGCTTCATCTCCAAGCTGGGGGAGCGCGCCTTGCCTTTCTTCAAGATGATGAAGAAGAAGGGCCCGTTCGAATGGACACAGGAGGCCGAGTAAGCGTTTCAAGACCTCAGGAAGGACCTGACCAGCCCTCCGATGATGCTAGCACCACGCCCTCTCGAGCCCCTGGTGCTCTATCTCGCCGCCACACCCTACTCCGCCAGTGCGGCTCTAGTGGCGGTTCGGGAAGAGCACTAGGTCAGGGCTGCATCACGACAGGCAACGGCCCCGACCGCGGCAACACAAGACCTAGAACGCCTCACGAAGACGACCGCCTCGGCAGATGGAAACCAGCCCTAGCAAAAGGACGCCCCCAAGGCTGAAGAGGCCTCACCAGGCAGCCAGGTGCCGGGGGCTCCGTCGTCTCAGGAGGCGCCTAGCCCTCCGGAGGGCACGGACCCCGTCAGCACACCCACCCTCGTCGAGCATCCGGTGTATTTCATCAGCACGGTGTTGCAGGATGCAAGGCATGATACCCCATGCCTCAGAAGCTCTTGCTCGCGCTATTGGTGGCCGCGCGAAAGCTGTAGCACTACTTTAAAGGTCACCCCATCAAGGTCGTCTCTGCCTACCCATTCGAAAGGGTACTTAGGAGCCCCAACTTCGCTGGAAGATTCGCTGAATGGAACATCGAATTGCAAGCGATTCTGTTGGAATTCAGCACAACCAGGGTCGTCAAGGGAGCCGCACTTGCAGATTTCGTGGTAGAATGGACAGAGGCACCAGGGCTCGAAGCTGGCGAGGATCGATTGCTTTCCCTAGGAAGTGAGGTGCCGGATGGCTGGGTCATGTACTTCGATGGAGCATTCTCGTGGCACGGCGTGGGGGCTGGTGCAGTGCTCATATCCCCCATTCAGGACAAGCTCATGAAGATGCCTGGGAGCAGCGACGTCCTTACCATAGCTGGAGATACGAAGGATGCTCTGCTGGCACTGAAGCTCACCCTCAAAACAGCCGCAGTAGCGCAGCCTGCCGGCGCGGACACCTCTGAGGCCAAGGAGGCTACGCCGACCAAGAAGAAGCAGTTGTTCACCCAGGACGAGGCGGAAACCAAGGAGGTACCAGTTGAGGAGGACAGATCCTCCGGAGCCACCTTCACCATAGGTGCCAACCTCGACCCCGACTAAGAGGAAGCGCTAGTGAAGTTCTTGCACGCGAACAAGGACATGTTCGCATGGGAACCCAAATAGCTAGCAGGGGTCCCAAGGCAGGTGATTGAGCATAACCTGAATGTGTGCCCCAATGTACACCCCGTGAAGCAGAAAGCCAGGCGGCAGTCCACCAAGAAGCAGGCCTTCATTGTCCAGGAAACCCGCAAGCTAGAGGCAGTGGGAGTCATTCGCGAGGTTTGCTACCCCGAATGGCTAGCAAACCCTATTGTCATGCCGAAGAAAGGGGGGAAGGAGCGTATGTGCGTCGACTTCACCAACCTCAACAAGGCCTGCCCTCAAGATCCGTTCCCGCTCCCTCGCATCAAACAAATCATCGACTCCACCGCCGAGTGTGACTTATTGTGCTTCTTGAATGCGTTTTCGGGCTATCACCAAATCAAGCTGGCAGTAGAAGATGTGGAAAAGATGGCTTTCCTGACCCCTTGTGGGGTATACTGCTATACATGCATGTCGTTTGGGTTGCGCAAGACGGGCGCAACCTTCCAGCGGCTCATGCACATCGCCTTAGGCCGGCAGCTCGGGAAGAACACCGAGGCTTACGTCGATGACATTGTGGTGAAGTCTCGGGAGGCGAAGACCTTGATCCAAAACCTAGAAGAGACCTTTGCGACCCTCCGCAAAGTGGACCTGCGGCTCAACCCATAGAAGTGCGTGTTTGGCGTCCCTTCGGGCAAGCTTCTGGGCTTCCTCGTGTCCCACAGGGGGATCGAGGCCAACCCAGAGAATGTCAAGGCAATCGAAGACATGAGTCCACCGCAAACCCTGAGAGAAATGCAGAAGCTCGCCGGACTTATGACGGCGCTAGGACGCTTCATCTCCAAGCTAGGGGAGAGCGCCTTGCCTTTCTTCAAGCTGATGAAGAAGAAGGGCCCGTTCGAATGGACACAGGAGGCCGACCAAGCATTTCAAGACCTCAAGAAGGACCTGACCAGCCCTCCGGTGATGGTGGCACCACGCCCTCTTGAGCCCCTGGTGCTCTACCTCGCCGCCACACCCTACTCCGCCAGTGCGGCTCTAGTGGCGGTTCGGGAAGAGCACCAGGTCAGGGCTGCGTCATGACCGGCAATGGCCCTGGTCACGGTAGCACAAGACCAAGAAGGCCTCGCGAAGACCACCGCCTCGGCAGATGGAAACCAGCCCCAGCAGAAGGACACCCCCAGGGCTGAAGAGGCCTCACCAGGCAGCCACGTGCTGGGGGCTCCGTCATCTCAGGAGGCGCCTAGCCCTCCGGAGGGCACGGACCCCGTCAGCACACCCACTCTCGTCGAGCATCCGGTGTATTTCGTTAGCACAGTGTTGCGGGACGCAAGGGCACGATACCCCATGCCTCAGAAGCTCTTGCTTGCACTATTGGTGGCCTCGTGAAAGCTACGGCACTACTTTCAAGGTCACCCCGTCAAGGTCGTCTCTGCCTACCCATTGGAAAGGGTACTCAGGAGCCCCAACTTCGCTGGAAGGGTCGCTGAATGGAACATCGAATTGCAAGCGTTTCAGTTGGAATCAGCACAACCAGGGTCGTCAAGGGAGCCGCACTTGTAGATTTCTTGGCAGAATGGACAGAGGCACCAGGGCTCGAAGCAGGTGAGGATTGATCGCTTTCCCCAGGAAGTGAGGCGCCGGATGGCTGGGTCATGTACTTCGATGGAGCATTCTCGCGGCACGACGCGGGGGCTGGTGCAGTGCTCATATCCCTCATTCAGGACAAGCTCATGTAGATTCCTGGGAGCAACGGCGCCCTTACCATAGCTAGAGATACCAAGGATGCTCTGCTGGCACTCAAGCTCACCCTCAAAACAGCCGCAGCAGCGCAGCCTGCCGGCGCGGACACCTCTGAGGCCAAGGAGGCTGCGCCGACCAAGAAGAAGCATTTGTTCACCCAGGGCGAGGCGGAAACCAAGCAGGTTCCAGTTGAGGAGGACGGATCCTCCGGAGCCACCTTCACCATAGGTGCCAACCTTGACCCCGACTAAGAGGAAGCGCTAGTGAAGTTCTTGCACGCGAACAAGGACGTGTTCGCATGGGAACCCAAACAGCTAGCAGGGGTCCCAAGGCAGGTGATTGAGCATCACCTGAATGTGTGCCCCAATGTACGCCCCGTGAAGCAAAAAGCCAGGCGGCAGTCCACCGTGAAGCAGTCCTTCATCATCCAAGAAACCCGCAAGCTAGAGGTAGTGGGAGTCATTCGCGAGTTCGCTACCCCGAATGGCTAGCAAACCCTGTTCTCGTACCGAAGAAAGTGGGGAAGGTGCATATGTGCGTCGACTTCACCAACCTCAACAAGGCCTGCCCTCAAGATCCGTTCCCGCTCCCTCGCATCGACCAAATCGTCGACTCCATAGTCGAGTGCGACTTACTATGCTTCTTGGATGCATTTTCGGGCTATCACCAAATCAAGCTGGCAGTAGAAGATGTGGAAAAGACGGCTTTCCTGACCCCTTGTGGGGTATACTGCTAGACATGCATGTCGTTTGGGTTGCGCAAGACGGCGCAACCTTCCAGCGGCTGATGCACATCGCTTTAGGACGGCAGCTCGGGAAGAACGCCGAGGCTTACGTCAACGACATTATGGTGAAGTCTCGGGAGGCGAAGACCTTGATCGAAGACCTAGAAGAGACCTTTGCGAGCCTCCGCAAAGTGGACCTGCAGCTCAACATAGAGAAGTGTGTGTTTGGCGTCCCTTTGGGCAAGCTTCTGAGATTCCTCGTGTCCCACATGGGGATCGAGGCCAACCCAGAGAAGGTCAAGGCAATCGAAGACATGAGTCCACCGCAAACCATCAGAGAAATCCAGAAGCTTGCCGGACGCATGACGGCGCTGGGACGCTTCATCTCCAAGCCGGGGGAGCGCGCCTTGCCTTTCTTCAAGATGACGAAGAAGAAGGGCCCGTTCGAATGGACACATGAGGCCGACCAAGTGTTTCAAGACTTCAGGAAGGACCTGACCAGCCCTCCGGTGATGGTGGCACCACGCCCTCTCGAGCCCCTGGTGCTCTACCTCGCCGCCACACCCTACTCCGCCAGTGCGGCTCTATTGGCGGTTCGGGAAGAGCACCAGGTCAGGGCTGCGTCACAACCGGCAACAGCCCCAACCGCGACAGCACAAGACCAAGAAGGCCTCGCGAAGACCACCGCCTCGACAGATGGAAACCAGCCCCAGCAGAAGGACGCCCCCAGGGCTGAAGAGGCCTCACCAGACAGCCAGGTGCCCGGGGCTCCGTCGTCTCAGGAGGCGCCTAGCCCTCCGGAGGGCATGGACCCCGTCAGCACACCCACCCTCGTCGAGCATCCGGTGTATTTCGTCAGCACGGTGTTGCAGGACGCAAGGGCACGATACCCCATGCCTCAGAAGCTCTTGCTCGCGCTATTGGTGGCCTCGCGAAAGCTGTGGCACTACTTTCAAGGTCACCCCATCAAGGTCGTCTTTGCCTACCCATTGGAAAGGGTACTCAAGAGCCCCAACTCCGCTGGAAGGGTCGCTGAATGGAACATCGAATTGCAAGCGTTTCTGTTGGAATTCAACACAACTAGGGTCATCAAGGGAGCCGCACTTGCAGATTTCATGGCAGAATGGACAGAGGCACCAGGGCTCAAAGCAGGCGAGGATCGATCGCTTTCCCCAGGAAGTGAGGTTCCGGATGGTTGGGTCATGTACTTCGATGGAGCATTCTCACGGCACGGCGTGGGGGCTAGTGCAGTGCTCATATCCCCCATTCAGGACAAGCTCATAAAGATGCCTGGGAGCAGCGGCGTCCTTACCATAGCTGGAGATACCAAGGATGCTCTGCTGGCACTCAAGCTCACCCTCAAAACAAACGCAGCAGCGCAGCCTGCCGGCGCGGACACCTCTGAGGCCAAGGAGGCTGCACCGACCAAGAAGAAGCAACTATTCACCCAGGACGAGGCGGAAACCAAGCAGATACCAGTTGAGGAGGATGGATCCTCCGGAGGCACCTTCACCATAGGTGCCAACCTCGACCCCAACTAAGAGGAAGCGGTAGTGAAGTTCTTGCACGCGAACAAGGACATGTTCCCATGGAACCCAAACAGCTAGCAGGGGTCCCAAGTCAGCCTGGCAATGGGGAATACCCAGCCGGGTATTGCCCTCCCATCCCCGTGCCCGTGAGACAATCTCAGCCCCATCCCCATCCCCATCCCCGTCCGCGGGGAAAGGAAATTTCCCATCCCCGTCCCCATCGGGCATATCATCCCCATGGGCATATCATCCCCATCCCCATCCCCACTCACACCCACAATCTGAACATAAAAACTGGAGTATTTCATCATGAAAATAACAAGATTCCTGCCCAAAAAATAGTAACATTTGAACCAAAAAAAACAGCATCATTTCAATCAAAAAACTGCAACATTTCATTGCAATAAATAGCAGCACTTCCAGTAAAAAAACAGTAGCATTTCAGCTCAATAAACAACAACATTTGAACATAAAAGCAATAGCATTTCATCTCAATAATCAGTAGTACTTTAGCATAATATATAACTAGGTTTCATAGTAAATAGCAGCAATTCAGCACATAATCAGTATCCAAATCTCAGTTTTCACACACCAACACATAGTGTTCACAATCTTACAATAAGGGCATTACAATTAATAGGTTCACACACAAATTTAAGCAAATAAGTCTTTGGGACCAAAAGAACTGCAGAAAGTCATCAATGGTTCAACAGGGCAGCCTCCAAATCTCCATTCTTCATGAAGCATCAAGCGTAGCTTTCCAGATCAGGTGGGGGCAGAACCTACACATGAATAATATGAACATGTCAAGAAACATGGCAGCAAGATCAACATGAATATAAACAGTAGCACATACCTCATGATAACACTCCTAAGCTTCCAAGAATCATCAATGAAATGGCCTGTGATTGCCATGTAACCTTTCTTTTGGTTGTCGGTCGTCCACATATCAGTAGTAATAGCCACACTTGATTTATTTCCAGCCATATACTCAATAGCCTTCTTCCTTTCAGCTTTGTATGCATTCACAATATCCTTTCTATGAATGAATTACACACTAGTCATATATTGAAGGTTGACAATATGGAAATGCATATGAAACAAGATAAGAGCACTAACATAAATATACCTAATAGTGTTTCTTGTGACCATTTTAAATAAGGGTTGAAGGGCACTAACAAATCTTTGAAAACCTGCATGATCGACTATAGATAAGGGATACTCATGCACCACAATCATGGATGCTCCTTTCTAGCAAGATCTTGATCAAATGTGTAATTCTCCACACTTACTTTTCCTTGGCTTGCAGAACCAAACCTCAAAGAAGATATACCAACAAAAGAGTGATGAACTATATACTAACAACAAGTATACAAGACAACAATAGACACTACATCTGCATATATTCCTAGACAAAACCCTAGGTGATGAACTAGTGCTAGTGATTCTCACCCAATCTTTGTGCTCCTATCGGTGATGGACGAGATTGGACTCGGTGGAGACTTGCCGGTGATGAATGAGGATGGACTTGGTGGATTCTTGCCGCTGCCGATGATGGACGGGAATGGGATAGTGCTCGATGGAGGCTTCGGTTTGGGGGGGGGGGCGTCCTCCTCCTCTCCCACTCCCACGACCAGCTCATCCGCCACCCCGCACTGCTTCGGCCGTGGGAGGAGACGGACAGACAGAAGCTCGTGTGGGTGTCGTCTTGCGCCGCTGGGGGTGGAATAGGGAGAAGATGGAGGGGTCGCCGGTCGCAGAGGCGATGCAGGTCACTGGATGGAGGCTGAGGCGGCGCAGGGCAGCAAGCCGGTGGTGGAGCTTGCAGCGAGCAGGGCGGCGACAGGCTCAATCTGGATCGGGCGTGGGTGAGGGAAGGGGAACAGGGGGTGGCGGCTTGATTAGCGTGGCTGCGTGGGTGTGTCCG
The DNA here is from genome assembly GCF_018294505.1 of Triticum aestivum. Classification (NCBI taxonomy): domain Eukaryota; kingdom Viridiplantae; phylum Streptophyta; class Magnoliopsida; order Poales; family Poaceae; genus Triticum; species Triticum aestivum. The sequence goes on along the minus strand of NC_057798.1, from coordinate 730,645,104 downwards.
TGTGTGTGGAGAGGCGCTGAGAGAAGGTATGGGGTGCGGTTAGGTTAGGAATTGGTGGGCTTTTTGGCCCATATTCAGGCACTTGGGCGGGAGGGCAAAGTTTCGGGGTAGTAGTGGCGGGAATATTACGGGTAAGCCGGGTATTGGGTAAGGGTAATGCCATGCCGCCCCATCCAAGTTTACCCATTGGGTAAGGTAGTTCACCCAATAGCTTCCCCATGGATATCACAATTGGCATATACCCATGCCCTAATAGATTAATTGCCCGTGGGGACACGGGTAACGGTTAACCACTGCCGGTGTGAGTCCCAAGGCAGGTGTTTGAGCATCACCTGAATGTGTGCCCCAATGTACGCCCCGTGAAGCAGAAAGCCAGGCGGCAGTCCACCGAGAAGCAGGCCTTCATCGTCCAGGAAACCCGCAAGTTAGAGGTAGTGGGAGTCATTCGCGAGGTTCGCTACCCCGAGTGGCTAGCAAACCCTGTTGTCATGCCAAAGAAAGGGGGGAAGGAGCGTATGTGCGTCGACTTCACCAACCTCAACAAGGCCTGCCCTCAAGATCCATTCCCGCTACATCGCATCGACCAAATCATCGACTGCACAGCCGAGTGCGACTTACTGTGCTTCTTGGATGCGTTTTCAGGCTATCACCAAATCAAGCTGCCGGTAGAAGATGTGGAAAAGACGGCTTTCTTGACCCCTTGTGGGGTATACTGCTATACATGCATGTCGTTCGGGTTGCGCAAGATGGGCGCAACCTTCTAGCGGCTGATGCACATCGCCTTGGGCCGGCAGCTCGGGAAGAACACCGACGCTTACGTCGACGACATTGTGGTGAAGTCTCGGGAGGCAAATACCTTGATCCAAGACCTAGAAGAGACCTTCGTGAGCCTCCGCAAAGTGGACCTGCGGCTCAACCCAGAGAAGTGTATGTTTGGCATCCCTTCGGGCAAGCTTCTGAGCTTCCTCGTGTCCCACAGGGGGATCGAGGCCATCCCAGAGAAGGTCAAGGCAATCGAAGACATGAGTCCACCGCAAACCCTCAGAAAAATTCAGAAGCTCGCCGGACGCGTGACGGCGCTGGGACGCTTCATCTCCAAGCTGGGGGAGCGCACCTTGCCTTTCTTCAAGCTGATGAAGAAGAAGGGCCCGTTCGAATGGACACAGTAGGCTGACCAAGCGTTTCAAGACCTCAAGAAGTACCTGACCAACCCTCCGGTGATGGTGGCACCACGCCCTCTCAAGCCCCTGGTACTCTACCTCGCCGCCACACCCTCCTCCGCCAGTGCGGCTCTAGTGGCGGCTCGGGAAGAGCACCAGGTCAGGGCTGCGTCACGACCGGCAACGGCCCCGACCGCGGTAGCACATGACCAAGAAGGCCTCGCGAAGATCACCGCCTTGGCAGATGGAAACCAGCCCTAGCAGAAGGACGCCCCCAGGGCTGAAGAGGCCTCACCAGGCAGCCAGGTGTTGGGGGCTCCGTCGTCTCAGGAGGCGCGTAGCCCTCTGGAAGGCACGGACGCCGTCAACACACCTACCCTCGTCGAGCAACCTGTGTATTTCATCAGCACGGTGTTGCGAGACGCAAGGGCATGATACCCCATGCCTCAGAAGCTCTTGCTCGCGCTATTGGTGGCCTCGTGAAAGCTGCGGCACTACTTTCAAGGTCACCCCATCAAGGTCGTCTGTGCCTACCCATTGGAAAGGGTACTCAAGAGCCCCAACTCCGCTGGAAGGGTTGCTGAATGGAACATCCAAACGCTTCAGTTGGAATTCAGCACAACCAGGGTCGTCAAGGGAGCCGCACTTGCAGATTTCGTGGCAGAATGGATAGAGGCACCAGGGCTCGAAGCAGGCGAGGATCGATCGCTTTCCCTAGGAAGTGAGGCACCGGATGGCTGGGTCATGTACTTCGATGGAGCATTCTCGCGGCACGGCGTGGGGGCTGGTGCAGTGCTCATATCCCCCACTCAGGACAAGCTCTATTATGCTGTGCAGCTCTGTTTTCAGCATGGCGAGAAGGTCTCCAAGAACATAGCAGAATACGAAGGCCTCATAGCAGGCTTGAAGGCAGCAGCAGCTCTGGGAGTGAAGCACCTCATCATCAAGGGTGATTTACAGCTCCTCGTCAACTTCTCCAACAAGGTCTACGAGCCAAAGGACGAGCATATGGAGGCATATCTTGCAGAGGTGCACAGGATGGAAAAGCAGTTTTGGGGGCTGGAGCTGCAGCACGTGCCCCGCAGCACCAACCAAGAGGCTGATAACATCGTCAGAAGGGCATCCAGGCGGCTGCCTCAAGAGCTTGGCGTTTTCGGGGAACGACTCTTCAAGCCATCGGCAGCGCCTTCACTATCGAGCACAGCGCAACCTCAGGTGGAACTCCCTCTGCCGCCTGCCACAGGAGCCCCAGCCTGTGGCCCAACCTCAGGAGCATGCTTGCTCCTGGCGCTGGAGCCTCAGGAGGGATGCTGGACTACGGAATTCAAGGACTACCTGATGCGAGGGACGCTACCGAAGAAAGAGGAGAACGCGGAACGCGTGGCCCGGCAGGCCACAGCCTACTGCATCCAAGACGGAGAGCTCTACCGAAAGCGGCCAAATGATGTTTCCCTGCATTGCATCTCCAGGGAGCAGGGGAAGGAGTTGCTAGCTGACATACACGATGGAGATTGTGGACACCACTCGTCATCACGGACCCTCGTCGGCAAGGCATTTCGCAGCAGGTTCTACTGGCCTACGACACTCAATGACGCAATCGAGGTGGTGAAGGCCTGCGAAGCCTTCCAATTCCATGCCAAGTAGATATATCAGCCAGCTCAGGGCCTGCAGACCATCCCACTCTCATGGCCATTCGCGGTCTGGGGGCTGGATATCTTGAGCCCATTCCCTCGAGCGCCTGGGGGCTACTGATACCTCTACCCCGCCATCGACAAGTTCACCAAGTGGCGGGAGGTGGAAGCCGTCCGCACCATCCCAGCTGGTTCAGTAGTCAAGTTCATCAAGGGCGTCGTGAGCCATCGGGGTCGCTAATTGCATCATCACCGACAGCGGTTCGCAGTTTACCAGCAATCTCTTGAGAACATATTGTTCTAACCTTGGAATGCTGATATGCTACGCTTTGGTGGCACACCCCCGGAGTAACAGCCAAGCCGAGCGCGCCAACGCAGAGGTCCTGAAAGGCCTCAAAACCAGGACCTTCAAGAAGAAGCCGGAGGCCTGCGGCAGGGGCTGGTACGATGAGCTCCAGTCTGTGATGTGGTCCATGCACACTACCGCCACCAAGTCGACTGGCGAGACCCCGTTCTTCCTTGTCTATGGAGCAGAGGCGGTCCTCCCTCACGAGGTCAGGCGTCGCTCCACGCAGGTCCTAGCATTTAACAAAGCACAACAAAACGCCATGCGGGGGATGGACCTGGTGCTGGGGGAGGAGCACCGTCGAGAAGCCGCGCTACGAGCAGCAAGATACCAGCAGGCGCTGCGGCGGTATCATTGCCGCAACATCCTCCCCAGGACTCTCGAGGTAGGTGACCTCGTGCTTAGGCGGGTGCTCTCCAAGGAAGGGCTGCACAAGCTCTCTCCCATGTGGGAGGGCCCGTTCAAGGTTGTCCATGTTTCCAGTCCTGGTACCGCACGCCTGGAGACTCAGGAGGGGGTGCCCATCCCAAACGCATGAAACATTCAGCACCTCCGAAAGTTTTACCCCTAAAAAAGGCCAAGTGCCTGTGAAGAAGGCCCAATGCCTGTGAAACTCACCGCCCTAAAAAAGGCCCAGTGCCTGTGAAGAAGGCCCGGTTCCTGTGAAGTTCGCCGCCCTAAAAAAGGCTCAGTGCCTATGAAGATGGCCCGGTGCCTGTGAAGCTCGCCGCCCTAAAAAAGGCCCAGTGCCTATGAAGAAGGCCCGATGCCTGTGAAGCTCGCTGCCCTAAAAAAGGCCCAGTCCCTGTGAAGAAGACCCGGTGCCTATGAAGCTCGCCGCCCGTGACACTCTCACATAATAATGAGTTGGGGATGTACACACCCCGGAGTCTCCGGAGTGCCGCCCTTGGGCCTCGGGGCTCCCGCCCACGCAAAGTGGCAGCACCTAGCTCCGCGCTGGTGAGAAGACGTCAAAGACTAGGCTAGGTGCCGGGCGCGCCTTTTCATTTGCTTTCCGCAGTTGGCTTGTTCTCCCTTGTTTGAACCTTTATTGAAGTTGCTTCTAGTGTTATTCGTCGTCTTCTGCCCCCGTCCTCTGTTTTCATCTTTTGTTTGGCTCGCTCTCTCTCTCTCACTCGCAACCTTGCGAGGGGGCTGCGCGGGCGCCCTCGTGAGCCCCTTTCTCACCTAGTTTTCGCGAGGCTCTCATTCAGGTTCACAGCGGGAGCACCCCTTCCGGTTCGTGCCCCATGGGCATCGCGACACAAAGCGCCGGGCCTGAGCCAGCAACCCTCACGACCAAGGTTCGGAAACTATTCTCCCAAATTATATTTGCACATCTTAAGACGCCCGGCTTGGGCTCGAGCGGGTACCTTGCGAGGCAAAAACTACTGCAAACATCCCGAGCTAAGTTCTGCTTACACGCAAGCACATAACCGCAACACCATAACACAACACAGGGACGACAAATATAGCATGAGAATTGGGGATTGTTGGTGTTCTGGGAACGGGGGTCCCCAGACTTCCCTGCCTGTGGCCTGCGGCGTGGCTCAAAGGGGGCCCAGCATGGCCCATCTTCATCAACACAAGATCAAGACCCTTGCGAGGGGCCAAGCCTCGCGGGCGGACGACAAGGAGCTTCCACAGGCACGGCCTCGTCAGGCTAGCTCACGAGGAAGCGGAGAGTTCAAGGCGGGGTACCTCGCGAGGTGCCCATGACGCAAGCCATGACGACCAAGGGCGCCAGCCCGCGCAGTGTCCTTCTTTCCTCTTTGGTGCAAGGCGAGCAAGCGCAGGCGAGAGCATCAAGCAAAGGCATCCATTTCGCTGCAACAAGACCAAGACCAGTCCAACGGCAGGATGGAGGTCACCGTGGAGCCCAAGTCGGCGTCACCACTAGAGCCTTTGACAGGCGAGGACCAACTTTAGTCAGGATAAGTGTACTAGATGTTCCCCTTCAAATTGGCCAATTGTTGGTGCCCTTCCCGCTCAATATTTGGGAAGAGGCCCAGGGCCTTCGCCTATAAATAGGAGTAGCCGCCCACAGGGTAGATGCATCTGGATAGGAATCTGGAGATAAGATAGGCATCCAGAATCAACCCCTCCAAAGGGACAACGCCACCACAAGAACAGACTCTCGCGAGGTTGTTCTTCCTTGTATTTTTCATCATCAACCCAAGAGGCAATCCACCACGCCACACGCTGGAGTAGGGTATTACACCACAATGGTGGCCTGAACTAGTATAAACCCTGTGTCTCTTGTGTTGTTCTTCTCGTAGTTTAGATCCTAGCGATTCGGCGAGGAACAGGTAGGTAGAAGGCGAAACCTCCGCACGCACCCCATTGTTCGAACCTCAAGGGTCTGCCGGAACCCTAAATCCGACATTTGGCACGCCATGTAGGGGTGCGCCTGGATCCACCTTCTGCCGCCTCGCGTCCCGTCGCGTTGTCATCACCATGTCCGGCGACCAAGCGGGCAACCCCGCCCCCTAGGCGGCTTGGCCCGCCCGCGCAGAGCCGCTCGCCCCGGGCGACCCAACGCCCTAGGCAGCTCGCGGTCTGCAGGGCACTCCGGGTCGTGGGCGACGCGGACAGACCCCGACAGCTCTCACACCGCGACAGAAGCGGTCGGCAGCAAGAGCCTCCAACGACGCCGCGGCCACGGCGCCGTACACTCGCCGGGAGCAGTCAAACTCAAGGGCCACGTTCACGGTGGCCCAAGAGCTGCTGCAGTGTAGGCTAATGGAAGGCGGCCGCGACGTGCTGCTGGAGCGGGTGGCAGACCTTCTGGGCTTCGCCGCCTCGGGGGCTCACCCCTTCTGCACTCAACTCCTGTCTCAGGCCTAGAGCAGCCCGCGCGAGGGCCCCACACGCGCGCGGGGGCTCCAAGGCTACCCCGACACCGATGAAGCCGTCAGCACTGGGCCGACGGCTGCACTGGCTCCGCTCCCCGCCAGCAAGGAAGGACTCGTCGCAACCCACGGCCCTAGTGGGCTGCCGCGCTACCACCCCCAGGTTGGCACATCAAGCAGAGCTGCATGGCGCGTGGAGCACTATGACGTGGCCTTCGGGGTGGCGGCCCCCGAAGAGTACGTGCCCCGCATGTTGGACCAAGGGCACCCGCGCGAGGGCGAACAACGCTCGCTCCTGAGCCCGAGCTGGGGGACGAGGCACCAGAAGCTGAGCTCTTCCAGGAGTCCCGGGACAGCCCCACCGGCCGCGCTGGAAGCGACGATTATCGGGTACCACTAATTCCTCAGGAGCAGGCATACGCTAATCATGGGTCGCAGGAGGTGCAGGTCGCCACAGCAAGCAGCTGCCCCGCTCCCGCAGCCTCCTGCCCCTCAGCAGGAGGGCATCGGGGGTTGCAGGGGAGGGGCCGGGATCCGACATCACCACCGCGGCGTTCGGAGCAAGGCGTTCCCAGGAGGTAGGCCCTCCGCTGGGGAGGCGCCTCAGGGCCTGCCCCTGGCAGAGGACCCGTGGTCGTCGGGGGAACCGCTGGCGACCGCTCTACCACATCGGTGGCGTCCTGGTTTCCGGTCGTCATTGATGGCACTAGAGTGTGGCGCAAGGCGGGGCCCTCGTCTGGCGATATGAAGCAAGGCCGGTACCTGTGAAGAAGGCCCAGTGCCTATGAAGCTCGCCGCCCCGTGACACTCTCACATAATAATGAGTGGGGCTGTACACGCCCCGGAGTCTCAGGGGTGCCGGCATCAGGCCCTGGGGCTCCCTCCCACGCCCAGTGGCAGCACTTAGCTTCGCATTGGTGAGAAGACGTCCAAGACTAGACTAGGTGCCGGACGCGGCCTATTTCTGCCTTCGTTGCTTTTTCCCTTGGTTGTTGCTTTCCCGCGCTGGATTTAAGTTGGATTCGAATTTGAGATTTGCGTGTGTTCGGGGAAGGGGTGCTTAGTCTCGTTCGAGCAATCTCTCGTGTTTCGGTTACGACCTCGCCTCAGTTGCCTCCCCTCGTGAGCCCCTCGCGAGCCGGGTCTGGCCTAGCTTGCATGCAGCCCAGACTGCCGCCGCCATATCCTCTCAGGAGGCTTTTTCACTGCAGATCCTATGGATTTGATCAAGAGGCATTCAAGACACCACAGCCTCCCGCGTATTATCTCAGGACCCGCACGGGACAAAGGTAAACTAGCCATCCGGTTCTTCACCTAGCCAACCACTTGGCGCGGGCACGTGGGCGATATAGCACCCACTAGTACGCTGAACATAAGCTTTACATGAGGGGCACCCCCTCCCAAAATGCCCTTACAATCGACAGGTCGAAAAGCCTGAGTTCTATTCATGCAGGGTAAGGAAACAGGAGCAATGCGCGGTCAGTCGGATAAATCCCCCAATGCATCCTCAGGAGCACCACCCGAACTATCGCTGGCGTCGCTGGCTTCGCCATCGCCCTCTGCGTTGTCGCCGGTGGCGTCAGGACTGTGCACCACGCCGCCCTTGTCGGCGGCCACGATTGCGTCATCATCATCTGAAGCAAAGGCCCTGACAAGAGCATCCACATTGTCTTCCACCCAGTCCGCCAGGTCACCCCGGACGGCCTGGGGAACTGGGGCGATGGCGGCGTCGAAGTCGAAGTGAGGATCCATGTTCTGGAGATGGCTGAAGACACAGGAGAAGGTGAGCCCGAGCAGGGCGCGGCTCTTTTCCTCCACCAACCTGTTGGCCCTGACCGACTGCGCCTCCAGCTGCGTCACAATGTCGGTGAAGAACTGAAGGTTGCCGGCGTAGTTGGTTGCATGCGGCGCGCCAACGGCCGCCTCGCAGATGTTGCCCAAGGCCGTGTTGGCTCTCTCCCGAAGCGTGGTGAGCATGGGGGCGTGCTCATGTTCCAGGAGCCGCCGCTGGCGTATCTCGTCCGCATTCTGGCGCGCAACGGCCTCAGCCTCGTCCAGCCATTGGCGAAGAAGAAGCAGCTCGGCACGAGAAGTACTCGACTCCCCCTGCGCCACTTCAATTGCGGCCCGCAAGGCATCAACCCGCCGCGCCGCTTCCTCCAGCTTGGTCTTCAGAGCGATGGTCCTACCTTCAGCGTCGGTCCGGATCAACGCCAGCCTCTCCTCAAACTCGCGCTCGAGGCTCGAGCGCGCTGTTACCACCCGACGTCCGATCTCCTCCAAGACACGGGTTTCCCGCGCAGCGACATCATTCTCCTCTCGTGTCACCAAGCGCTCCCTTGTCTCCAGGCGTTCGTACTCACGTGCGCGTTCGGCAGCCTCCAGCATTAGCGCTTCCTCACGCTTCTGGAGCTCTGCTGGGTCACCGGAAGTCACCTTCATCGACGCGAGGACCGCCTCGCGCAGCTCCACCTGCTCCTCCAGTGAGCGGCACCGTGCCAGGAGTTCCCGTGCCCGCTCTTCCGTCGCCTCTCGCCGCTGGTCAGCTTCCCGGGCTTCCTCGACGGTCTGGGAATGGGCCACCCGAGAGGCCGCCAACGACGCCTTGGCCTCCTCATCGTCAAGATCGCGTTGGTGGCGCGCGAGGGCGACTGCCGCCTCCAGCTTGCGCCTCTTCGCAACCAAGCGCAGGCCCTCGGCCTCAAGGCGCGCATCTTCATCAGCAAGCTCCTCACCAAGCAGGCTCACCGCGTCAGCCGCCCTTCGAAGGAACCCTTGGCGAAGAGCGCGATGCTCCCAAGCGCGCTCAAGTACGTCTTCCACGCCATCATCCGCCCCAAGCAAGCGTCGGGGGGCACTGATTAGCGCTCCCCCTCCGAGCAGGGGGCTGGGGGCTGGCGCCCTTGAGGCGACCGGGCGCGCCTCGCCAGGAGCCCGGCCGGGGGCCAGTCCATCCCCAAGTGAAGAGCGCTGGGAGTACCCCAGCCAATCACTGTCCACGACCAGACGAGAAGCCCACGGCAGGCTGGCTGGGCCCCGAGAAGGCTCGTGAAGGAAGGTCACGAGGCGCACGGGGCAACGTTGCGCCTCGGGGTGATTCGTCTCTTCGACCGACCTCACCACAAGGGCTCTACTGCTCGGAGCGACCGGAGACGGTGGAGAAGGCGGAAGCAGGGGGATGGCTCCTCAGTCATCTCTGTGAGCTCGGGAGGAAGGGCCCTGCGGAGCAAGGTTCAGGAAGGGCAGCAGAAGAATCTGGAGCTGGGAAGGGAGAAGGCTTACTCATCAATGGTGAAGTACTTTCTACGCTTCAGCAGGCGACAAGGGTACTCGTTGCCCAGGGCCTCCCTTCTCTTCCGGAGGGCCTCAAAGTCCATGCAGAAGCGGCCCAAGAGTTGAGCGCAGGGGTCAGCCTGTGACGAGGAGGGAACGTCAAGACGACCTGCGTCAGGGGTGTCTGCCTGATGCGCGCCGCCAGTCACCTTGCCAAGAAAATTGGCCGGGGCCTCGGAGGCCTCGGCCCCGGGTGCAGCAGGCGGCTGCTCGCCACCCTCAGCCTCGGCAGCACGAGCCTCAGGGGACGCTCCCTCTTGAGCGCTGCCCAGCGCTGTCGCCCCGGCGGGGGCACCCTCGGCCTCGAGAGGTTCATGCCTCCCTGCTCCGCCACTTGAGGAAGAACCGCCTCAACCAATTGAAAGGGCGGCCACTGTCACTGGATTCTCACAAGGCCCCTGGAGGCCGACGGGGCGCGGTCCCCATTCGTTGAAAACGGGCATCTGATTCACGAAGTCTCTCCTGCCCGAACAGAGGTACAGTAAGGCCCCCCTTGTTGGATGCTGGCAGGGTTGGGTCCCCAGTCAGAACCAAGAGTACCTTCCCCAGGCGTCAGGTCCTCTTCCTGGAGCCTCATACGATCCCCGCGCCCGTTGAAGGCCCACATTCGGCGAGAGTGGCGTTGGAGAGGGGCGACCCGGCGTAGCAGGAACTCCTTCACCAGCTTGGGCGCCATCACGTCAAGCGATCTCAAGCATTCGAAGCGAAGCCAGACAAAGAAGAGCTGGGGGCTTGTGAGCATCTCCTAGCCCCAGCCCGAATTGGGGACAGCAGGCGAAGTCGGCTTCGACAGCAGGGGGCTGGGCATCCCCACGTCCACATACAGCCACCGCTCACGGAACCCAAGCGCGGGCGGAGGAAGACCAAAGTCAATCCCTGAGGCCGCCATCTCCGGTGCAGCGATGAAGCTCGCACATCCCGAGCATTGGGTGGGGTCGACGAGGTGCAGAGCAAAGAAGTGGCGCAACAGGGCGACCGAAGGGATGATGCCAACCATAGCCTCGCAAGCGAAGGCGAAGACCGCCAGAAGAGTAATGGAGTCAGGACCCAGATGCATCATGTGGATCTGATAATGGGAGAGCACGACGTTGAAGAAATCCAAAAAGGGGGGAATTAGCCCCGCCCACACGGCATCGACGAAATAGGGAACCTCGGTGATTATCCTGTCGATGGAGAACCGAGACGCGGGCCAGGCCGTCGTCCTCCCGCATTCATTGAAGATGGTGGCCAGGGCCGAACTGACCTTGCCCAAGCCCTCTCTATTGACTATGATCGACCGATCCATGGCGGGGGCCGCCGCAGGCGGGGGCCGCCGGCGGCGGCGAGCGAGGCGAAGGCATGGGTCCCTTCCCTCTCCCCTTCTTCATCGGAGCCATGGCGACAGAAGGGGGGAGGAAAGGTTCGAGATTGGCTTCGAAGCAGAAGCTGGAGTTCGAAAGGAGGAAGGACAGAGGGCGCACGAGCAACGGAAAGGGGAGTGGCTGTGTACAACTGCAAGTCCGCCTAGCCTGGCACCAAATGAGGAGGCATGGGGGAACAGTGTCGCCCACGTCCAATCAACCGCCACGCGGCGCCCAAGGCCGCAGGCTGTTAGGGCCCGCGACGCTTCGCACTTGCCCTTTCGCCTCTCTGCTCGGCCAAGTCCGGGCGCGCCTTGGGCCCGGGGGCTACTGTCGGCGTTCTGGGAACGGGGGTCCCCAGACTTGCCTGCCTGCGGCCTGCGGTGTGGCTCAAAGGGGGCCCAGCATGGCCCATCTTCATCAACACAAGCTCAAGACCCTCGCGAGGGGCCAAGCCTCGCGGGGCGGATGACAAGGAGCTTCCTCAGGCACGGCCTCGTCAGGCTGGCTCATGAGGAAGCGGAGAGTTCAAGGCGGGGTACCTCGCGAGGTGCCCATGACGCAAGCCATGACGACCAAGGGCACCAGCCGGGCGCCAGCCCGCGCAGTGTACTTCTTTCCTCTTTGGTGCAAGGGGAGCAAGCACAGGCGAGAGCATCAAGCAAAGGCATCCATTTCGGTGCAACAAGACCAAGACCAGTCCAACGGCAGGATGGAGGTCACCGTGGAGCCCAAGTCGGCGTCACCACTAGAGCCTTTGATATGCGAGGACCAACTTTAGTCAGGATAAGTGTACTAGATGTTTCCCTTCAAATTGGCCAATTGTTGGTGCCCTTCCCGCTCAATATTTGGGAAGAGGCCCAGGGCCTTCGCCTATAAATAGGACTATCTACCCATAGGGTAGAGGCATCTGGATAGGAATCTGGAGATAAGATAGGCATCCAGAATCAACCCCTCCAAAGGGACAACGCCACCACAAGAACAGACTCTCGCGAGGCTGTTCTTCCTTGTATTGTTCATCATTAGCCCAAGAGGCAATCCACCACGCCACACACTGGAGTAGGGTATTACACCACAATGGTGGCCTGAACCAGTATAAACCCTGGGTCTCTTGTGTTGTTCTTCTCGTAGTTTAGATCCTAGCGATTCGGTGAGGAACAGGTAGGTAGAAGGCGAAACCTCCGCGCGCACCCCAGTGTTCGAACCTCAAGGGTCTGCCGGAACCCTAAATCCGACAGGGATCATGGTCTATTGCATGCCCCCACGGGGCTCCATACTTCTCTCTCTCTCGATGCAGGAAAAGGAGAAAAACAAAATAAAAACAGCGTGCGCCTTGCGATAGCTCGCGAGGAGGGATCCGCATCGTCCTTCCGAGCTCAATCCGACTCTGCCTCGCGCTTCACCGGGGCGCGGCAACGGGACTCCCCGCTAACACCCTCGAATCGGGAGCGGCGACGTGGAGGCTGATCGCGGCCACCGCTGGAGGAGATGTCACGAGAGGAGGAGCCACTGAAGCTCGGCGAGCTGCGGACACCACCAGGAGCGGGTCCGCCTTCGCCCTCGTCCCGACCGTCACCAAGGCCAAGCACCTCGTCACCGTCATTATCTTCAGGGCAGCACCCAACATGACAGCCGTCCTCTCTAAACACCCTCAAGTAGAGGGTCATGTCGCCATCGAACTTGAAGTGGAGGGTGCACCGCCGTCCCAGGCCACGCGCGCGAGCAAACTTCTGCCAGCCCCGGGCCAGGGCCACGTTCCCGGTGATGGAGATCTCCACCGCGACCCATGAGGCCCGACTGCAGCAGTCGTCCGCCTGCAGCCAAAGCCCACCGGAGCCAGCGGCCGATAGTTCGCCGGCGAAGAAGCGGGGGAGCTGGAGCCAGTTGCCGACCGGGTTTTCTGACCAAACAACAAACTCCGGCAGCACCTCTATCAGATGGAAGCACGGCCGGCGAGGCCGCGCAGCCACGACGCGCCTTCCTCCACCTCCTGGGCTGCCTCGATATAGGCGACCATCACCGCGTGAAGGGCCACCACTGCGACCACGAGGAGCCACGATGCGAGTCACGGGATGCTTGCGAGGGCAGCCATGGCCGTGCTTGGGCGGAGGAGAACCCGGCCCTTCCTGACGAGCCTTCCCTTTCTCGGCGACTGAGAACCTCTTGACGGGCGCCATGGGATGCTGCAAGGAACCGGAGCAAGGAGGGAGAGGAAGCAGGCAGAGCAGGGAGAGATGGACAACGGGGGCTCACGCCTCCCCGCACTTATAGCCCAAGGGAGGCCAACCGTCGGCCTCCATGATCATAGGTAATGATGACTCTTTTTTGCATGCAGTCGGCACTCATCGAATCGGGTAGTTGCCGAGGCACCATGGGGAAGCGGAGACGCCTACGTCCAATCAGTCGCCACGCGTCAACCAAGGCCGCATGTTGTTGGGGCCCGCGGCGCTCCGCACTTGACCTTTGGCTTCGCTGCTAAGCCAAGTCCGAGCGCGCCTTGGGCCCGGGGGCTATTGTCGGTGTTCTAGGAACGGGGGTCCCCAGACTTGCCTGTATGCGGCCTGCGACGTGGCTCAGCAGTGGCCTAGTATGGCCCGTCTTCATCAACCCAAGTTCAAGACCCTCGCGAGGGGCAAAGCCTCGCGGGGCGAACGACACAAGGCCTCCTTAGGGGCGGCCTCACTAGGCAGGCTCGCGAGGAGGTAGAGAGATCAAGGCAAGGGGTACCTCACGAGGTGCACATGTTGCAAGCCATGACGATCAAGACCATGTGGGCGCCAGGCGGGCGCCAGCCTGCGCAGTGTCCTTATTTCCTCTTTAGTGCAAAGGGGGGCAAGCGCAGGCACAGAGTACCGAGGCATCTAGCAAAGGTTTCCATATCGTTGCAACAAAACCAAGACCAGCAGGACGGCAGGACGGAGGTCACCGTGGAGCCCAAGACAGTGTCATCACCAATGCCTTTGGCAGTCGAAGACCACCTTTAGTAAGGATAGCTTGTACTGGCTGTCCCCCTTTAAATCCCGCCGTTGTGGAATCCCTTCCCGCTCAATATTTGGGAAGAGGACCAGGGCCTCTATAAATAGGACTAGCCACCACCGTAGAAGTGGAGAGAGGATCATTCAGTTCATCCACACCCCACACCAGCACAAGAACACCTCTCCTCGCGAGGTTGTTCTTCCCCTTGTACTGTTTATCATCAGCCCAAGAGGCAATCCACACACCACACACTGGAGTAGGGTATTACACCACAATGGTGGCCTGAACCAGTATAAACCTTGCATCCCTTGTGTTGTTCATCGTGTTAGCTTAGAATCGTGGCGAGGTCATGGGCGTGGATCGGTAGGGAGAAGATCTTTGCGCACACCCTAGAGTTTGAACCTTAACGGTTTTGCCGAAACCCGATATCCCACATTTGGCGCGCCAGGTAGGGGTGCGCTGGAGCTCTTCCTTCTGTCGGCTCGCTCTCCACCAACACCACGCTCCGCCCTCATGGCGGACAACACACTACCGGCTCCGGCAGCCGACACCAGCGCTAGGGCCAGGGGGCTCCAAGCCTTGGCCCCCGCCTTGTGGTAGGTGCAGTGGCCACGCAAGTTCGGGACGGAGATGCCGCCGCGCTACAACGGCGCGGCGGACTCGCTGGTCTTCCTGCTGGCATACAAGGAGGTCGTCCTCAAGGCCGTTGGCAACGACAAGGTCATGGCCAACTGGTTTCCCCTGGCCCTCACCGGGGTCCCGCGCGCTTGGTTGCTCAACCCGCCCGCCTCTTCTGTGGCCTCCTGGGGGAGCTGTGCAACCTCTTCCTCACCCACCATGACGCAAGCTCTCCTAGGTGGCTCGCAGGTGCCACCCTCGGACTGCCACGTCAAGCCGTTCGTCTGCCAGATCGGCGCCGCCTTCACACGGCAAGGAGCTCCTCCGGGTTGGGTGGCACCCAAGGCCGACCTGACCTTCAACTCGGACGATCACCCCGTCAACACTGCCTGCTCAGGGGCACTCCCAATGCTTTGCACGCCCACCATCTGCCAGGTGGCCGTCACCAGGACCCTCATCAACGGTGGCGCCGGCCTCAACATGCTCTCGGTGGAGGCCTTCAGCCTCCTCCACGTACCGCTGGAATGGCTCAGACCCAGTAGGCCCTTCTCGGGCGTCGGAGGCGGTTCCTCCGGTTCCCTAGGGCAGATCCGCCTCCCTGTGACCTTCGGTACCCACGACAACTTCCGCACAGCGCTGGTTGACTTCGACATCATGCACATCGGCCTCCCATACAACGCCATCCTCAGGTACCCCGCCTTGGCTCAGTTCATGGAGGCAACCCACCCGGCCTACAACCTCAAGAAGATGCCTGGGAGCAGCGGCGTCCTTACCATAGCTGGAGATACCAAGGAAGCTCTGCTGGCACTCAAGCTTGCCCTCAAAACAGCCGCAACAGCGCAGCCTGCCAGCGCGGACACCTCCGTGGCCAAGGAGGCTGCACCGACCAAGAAGAAGCCGCTGTTCACCCAGGACGAGGTGGAAACCAAGCAGGTACCAGTTGAGGAATCCCTTCCCGCTCAATATTTGGGAAGAGGACCAGGGCCTCTATAAATAGGACTAGCCACCATCGTAGAAGTGGAGACAGGATCATTCAGTTCATCCACACCCCACACTATCATAAGAACACCTCTCCTCGCAAGGCTGTTCTTCCCCTTGTACTATTCATCATCAGCCCAAAAGGCAATCCACACACCACACACTAGAGTAGGGTATCACACCACAATGGTGGCCTAAACCAGTATATACCTTGCGTCCCTTGTGTTGTTCATCGTGTTAGCTTAGAATCGTGGCGAGGTCATGGGCGTGGACCGGTAGCGAGAAGATCTTTGCGCGCACCCCAGAGTTCGAACCTTAAGGTTTTGCTGGAACCCGATATCCGACAATATTTGTTGGGTTGGCATAGATCAAGATTAGGATTTTTCACTCCGTGTTTCGGAGAGGTGTCTTTGGGCCCTCTCGGTAATACTCATCACTATAAGCCTTGCAAGCATTGTGACTAATGAGTTAGTTGCGGGATGAAGTATTATGGAACGAGTAAAGAGACTTGCCAGTAATGAGATTGAACTAAGTATTGGGATACCGACGATCGAATCTCGGGCAAGTAACATACCGATGACAAAGGGAATAACATATGTTGTTATGCGGTTTGACCGATAAAGATCTTTGTAGAATATGTAGGAACCAATATGAGCATCCAGGTTCCGCTATTGGTTATTTACCAGAGACGTGTCTCGGTCATGTCTACATAGTTCTCGAACCCGTAGGGTCCGCACGCTTAATGTTTGATGACGATTGGTATTATGAGTTTATGAGATATGATGTACCGAAGATTGTTTGGAGTCCCGGATGTGATCACGGACATGACGAGGAGTCTCTAAATGGTCGAGACATAAAGATTGATATATTGTACGACTATATTCAGACACTGGAAATGTTTTGGAGAAGTTTCAGATAAAACCAGAGTGCCAGAGGGTTACCGGAACCCCCCGGGGGAACTAGTGGGCCTAGATGGGCCTTAGTGGGAGAATAGGAAGGGCCAGGAGGGGAAGCCCCCCCCTTGAGTCCTAATAGGACAAGGGAAGGGGAGCAGCGCCCCCCCTTTCCTTCCCTTCCCCCTCTTCCTCCTTCCCCCTCTCTTCCCTTGTTGGAAACCTACTAGGAATAGGATTCCTACTTGGGGCGCTTCCCATGAGGGCCGCCCGGCCTCCCCTTTCTCCTTTATATACGGGGGCAGGGGGCACCCTAGGACACACAAGTTTACAATTGTTTTAGCCGTGTGCGGTGCCCCCCTCCATAGATTTCTACCTCAGTCATATCATCGTAGTGCTTAGGCTAAGCCCTGTGCCGGTAACTTCATCATCACCGTCACCATGCCATCGTGCTGACGAAACTCTCCCTCGACCTCAGCTGGATCTAGAGTTCATGGGATGTCACCGAGCTGAACGTGTGCAGATCGCGGAGGTGCCGTACGTTCGGTGCTAGGATCGGTCGGATCGTGAAGACGTACGACTACATCAACCGCGTTGTCATAATGCTTCTGCTTTCGGTCTATGAGGGTACGTAGACAACACTCTCCCCTCTCGTTGCTATGCATCACCTAGAGATAGGTCCTGAATGATCATAGAATTTTTTTTGAAATTACTGCGTTCCCCAACAGTGGCATCCGAGCCAGGTATATGCGTAGATGTTATATGCACGAGTAGAACATAAAGAGTTGTGGGCAATAATAGACATACTGCTTACCAGCATGTCATACTTTGATTTGGCGGTATTGTTTGATGAAGCGGCTCAGACCGACATTACGCGTACGCTTACGCGAGACTGGTTCTACTGACGTGCTTCACACATAGGTGGCTGGTGAGTGTCTGTTTCTCCAACTTTAGTTGAATCGAGTATGGCTATGCCCGGTCCTTGTTGAAGGTTAAAACACCACACTTGACGAAAAATCATTGTGGTTTTGATGTGTAGGTAAGAACCGTTCTCTCTAGAAGCCCGCAACAGCCACATAAAACTTGCAACAACAAAGTAGAGGACGTCTAACTTGTTTTTGCAGGGCTTGCTGTGATGTGATATGGTCAAGACATGATGTGAATATAATTTCTTGTATGAGATGATCATGTTTTGTAACAAAGTTATCGGCAACTGGCAGGATCCATATGGTTGTCGCTTTATTGTATGCAATGCAATCGCCATGTAATTGTTTTACTTTATCACTAAGCGGTAGCGATAGTCGTAGTAACAATAGTTGGCGAGACGACAACGATGTTAGGATGGAGATCAAGGTATCACACCGGTGATAATGGAGATCACGAGGATGCTTCGGTGATGGAGATCATAAGCACAAGATGATGATGGCCATATCATGTCACATATTTTGATTGCATGTGATGTTTATCCTTTATGCATCTTATTTTGCTTAGAACGTCGGTAGCATTATAAGATGATCCCTTAATAAATTTCAAGGTACAAGTGTTCTCCCTGAGTATGCACCATTGCTACAGTTCGTCGTGCCGAGATACCATGTGATAATCGGGTGTGATAAGCTCTATGTTCACATACAATGGGTGCAAGCCGGTTTTGCACACGCAGAATACTCGGGTTAAACTTGAAGAGCCTAGCATATGCAGATATGGCCTTGAAACACTGAGACTGAAAGGTCGAGCGTGAGTCATATAGTAGATATGATCAACATAGTGATGTTCACCATTGAAAACTACTCCATCACACGTGATGATCGGACATGGTTTAGTTGATTTGGATCACGTGATCACTTAGATGATTAGAGGGATGTCTATCTAAGTGGGAGTTCTTAAGTAATATGATTAATTGAACTTTAATTTATCATGAACTTAGTACCTGATATTATTTTGCATGTCTATGTTGTTGTAGATCAATGGCCCATGCTACCGTTCCTTTGAATTTTAATGTGTTCCTAGAGAAAGCTAAGTTGAAAGATGATGGCAGGAACTACACGGACTGGGTCCGTAACTTGAGGATTATCCTCATTGCTGCATAGAAGAATTACGTCCTGGAAGCACCGCTAGGTGCCAGGCCTGCTACTGATGACGTTAAGAACGTCTGGCAAAGCAAAGCTGATGACTACTCGATAGTTCAATGTGCCATGCTTTACGGTTTAGAATCGGGACTTCAAAGACGTTTTGAACGCCATGGAGCATATGAGATGTTCCAAGAGTTGAAGTTAATATTTCAAGCAAATGCCCGAGTTGAGAGATATGAAATATCCAACAAGTTCTATAGCTGCAAAATGGAGGAGAATAGTTCTGTCAGTGAACACATACTCAAAATGTCTGGGGTATCATAATCACTTGACTCAGCTGGGAGTTGATCTTCCAGTTGATTGTTTCAATGATAGAGTTCTTCAATCACTGCCACCAAGCTATAAAAGCTTTGTGATGAACTATAATATGCAAGGGATGGATAAGACAATTCCCGATCTCTTCGCGATGCTAAAGGCCGCGGAGGTAGAAATCAAAAAGGAGCATCAAGTGTTGATGGTCAACAAAACCACTAGTTTCAAGAAAAAGGGCAAAGGGAAGAAGGGGAACTTCAAGAAGAACGGCAAAAAGGTTGCTACTCAAGAGAAGAAACCCAAGTCTGGACCTATCCTGAAACTGAGTGCTTCTATTGCAAAGGGACTGGTCATTGGAAGCGGAACTGCCCCAAGCATTTGGCGGATAAGAAGGATGGCAAAGTGAAAGGTATACTTGATATACATGTTATTGATGTGTACTTAACTAATGCTCCCAGTAGCGCCTGAGTAGTTGATACTGGTTCTGTTGCCCATATTTGCAACTTGAAATAGGGGATACTAATTAGGCAAAGATTGGCTAAGGACGAGGTGACGATGCGTGTGGGAAATGGTTCCAAAGTCGATGTGATCGTGGTCGGCACGCTACCTCTACATCTACCTTCGGGATTAGTTTTAGACCTGAATAATTGTTATTTGGTGCCAGCATTGAGCATGAACATTTTATCTGGATCTTGTTTGATGCAAGACGGTTATTCATTTAAATCAGAGAATAATTGTTGTTCTATTTATATGAGTAATATCTTGTATGATCATGCACCCTTGATGAGTGGTCTATTTTTATTGAATCTCAATAGTAGTGATACACATACTCATAGTATTGAAGCCAAAAGATATAAGTTTAATAATGATAGTGCAACTTATTTGTGGCACTGTCGTTTGAGTCATATCAGTGTAAAGCGCATGAAGAAACTCCATGCTGATGGACTTTTGGAACCACTTGATTATGAATCACTTGGTGCTTGCAAACCGTACCTTATGGGCAAAATGACTAAAACTCCGTTCTCCGGAACAATGGAACGAGGTACTGACGTGTTGGAAATAATACATACCGATGTATGTGGTCCAATGAGTATTCAGGCTCGTGGTGGGTATCATTATTTTCTTACCTTCACAGGTGATTTGAGTAGATATGGTTATATCTACTTAATGAAGCATAAGTCTGAAACATTTGAAAAGTTCAAAGAATTTCAGAGTGAAGTAGAAAATCATCGTAACAAGAAAATAAAGTTTCTATGATCTGATCATGGAGTAGAATATTTGAGTTACGAGTTTGGTCATCATTTGAAACAACATGGGATAGTTTCACAAGTGACGCCACCTGGAACACCACAGTGAAATGGTGTGTCCGAACATCGTAACCGTACTTTATTGGATATGGTGCGATCTATGATGCCTCTTACTAGTTTACCGTTATCGTTTTGGGGTTATGCTTTAGAGACGGCTGCATTCACTTTAAATAGGGAACCATCAAAATCCGTTGAGACGACGCCTTATGAACTGTGGTTTGGCAAGAAACCAAAGTTGTCGTTTCTTAAAGTTTGGAGCTGCGATGCTTATGTGAAAAAGCTTCAACCTGATAAGCTCGAACCCAAATCGGAGAAGTGCGTCTTCATAGGATACCCAAAGGAAACTGTTGGGTACACCTTCTATCACAGATCCAAAGCAAAATCTTTTTTGCTAAGAATGGATCCTTTCTAGAGAAGGAGTTTCTCTCGAAAGAAGTGAGTGGGAGGAAAGTAGAACTTGATAAGGTAGTTGTACCTTCTCTCTTATTGGAAAGTAGTTCATCACAGAAATCAGTTCCCGTGATTCCTACACCAATTAGTGAGGAAGCCAATGATGATGATCATGAAGCTTCAGATCAAGTTACTACCAAACCTCGTAGGTCTTCCAGAGTAAGATCCGCACCAGAGTGGTACGGTAATCCTGTTCTGGAAGTCATGTTACTAGACAATTGTCGGTGTTCCGGATATGGGGGTATCCAGCCCTGTCTACCTGTGGCCCGCTGTGTGGCTCCACCAGCGGCCCAGTGCGGCCCGTCTTCATCAGCCAAACACTCAAGACCCTCGCGAGGGGCCAAGCCTCGCGGGGCGGATGACGCACGGCCTCCTCAGGAGCAGCCTCATTAGGCAGGCTCGCGAGGGAGGCGGAGAGATCAAGGCACGGGGTACCTCGTGAGGTTCCCATGATACAAGCCATGATGACCAAGGCCAGGCAGGCGCCAGGCAGGCGCTGGCGTGCGCAGTCTACCAGTTTAACCTTTGGTGCTAAGGGGGCAAGCGCGGGTGCGGAGTACCAATGCATCAGGCAAATGTTTCCATATCGTTGCAACGAGACCAAGACTAGCAGGACGGCAAGACGGAGGTCATCCTGGAGCCCAAGACAGTGTCATCACCAGAGCCTTTGGCAGGTGAAGACCACCTTTAGACAGGATAGCATGTACTTGTTGTCCCCTTTCAAATCCTGCCGTTGTGGAATCCCTTCCCACTCAATATTTGGGAAGAGGACCAGGGCCTCTATAAATAGGACTAGCCACCACCATAGAGAGGGGACACGCAGAGACGAACCCAAAGATCCATTCGGACTAGAACCACCCACAGAGCACAAGAACACCTCGCCTCAGGAGGCTGTTCTTCCCCTTGTACTGTTCATCATCAGCCCAAGAGGCAATCCACCACACCACACACTGGAGTAGGGTATTACACCACAATGGTGGCCTGAACCAGTATAAACCTCGTATCTCTTGTGCTGTGATTTCATTTAGCTAAGCCTAGGGATCGCGACGAGGCATAGAGAGAAAGATCCGATAGGGGGAAATCTTCGTGCGCACCCCAGTGTTCGAACCTTAAGAGTTTTGCCGGAACCTGATATCCGACATTTGGCGCACCAGGTAGGGGTGTGCCGGAGTTCTTCCTTCTGTCGATTCACGTCCCGTCACTTCATCGCATCCATGTTCGGTGATCCGATGACCAACACTGACCACCGGGCGGCCTGGCCAGCCCGAGCCACACCGCCAGCTCAAGAAGATCTCAACCAATCGCTCCAGGCGACTCGCACACCGCAGGGTGGCGCGGTCACACGCCGCCCGCCCTTACTCCGCGGCAGGTGCGAGCAGCTGCAAGGGCCTCAAACCACACCGCGGCCATGGCGCCGCACTCCAGGAGGGAACGGGCAAACACGAGAGCCGCGCTCACGGTGGCACGGGAGCTGCTACGTTGTAGGCTAATGGAGAGCGGTCAGGATGCGTTGCTGGAGCGCGTTGCCGAGCTCCTGGACGCCACGGCCTCAGGGTCGCTGTCGGTGTCAAAACTTGCGGATCTCGGGTAGGGGGTCCCAAGCAGTGCGTCTTAGGATCAATGGTAACAGGAGGCAAGGGACACGATGTTTTACCCAGGTTCAGGCCCTCTTGATGGAGGTAAAACCCTACGTCCTGCTTGATTAATATTGATGATATGGGTAGTACAAGAGTGGATCTACCACGAGATCAAGGAGGCTAAACCCTAGAAGCTAGCCTATGGTATGATTGTTGTTGTATATGTCTATCGACTAGCCTGGCCCCGGTTTATATAATGCACCAGAGGCCAAGGATAACAAGAGTCCTAGCTGAATACGCCGGTGGGGGAGGAGTCCTTGTCTTGATCGCCTAGTCTTGTGGAATCTTCCTTGTATGCGGCAACTGTCCAGACTGGCCCATGAGTATACGGACATGGGGATCCTCGGCCCAATCCAACTGATCGGGAGACGACGTGGTGAGTACCCCCTAGTCCAGGACACCGTCAGTAGCCCCCTGAACCGGTCTTCAAGTTGGGGACGCTCCTCGATTCTTCCGAACTGTTCTTCATCTTCGGTCATCGGTCTTGAAAACTGGTTCAACAAATCTTCTCATCTTCTATCTTGAGGATCGCCGAAATGCATTCGACGAGTTTACGCGTTGGGTATCCGAGGAGCCCCTTTAAGTTTACGGCCTTTATCAATGCCTTGTTATTTTTATGCCATGCCTCGGGTTTGAAGTTGTTCCCGGGTGGCAACGTCCTCTTGCATGCGAGCTCCAACGCCGGACTGCATTCGAGGTATCTTTTGCAGCCGAGCACCAATGCCGGACTGCTTCCAGCTCTAACGCCGGACTATGTATCCGAGCTCCAATGCCGGACTGTATCCGAGCTCCAACACCGGACTTTATCCGAGGTGTTGTAAATCACCTTGGTTCAAAGAAGTTTGAAGGAGTTTAGCCGAGCTTAATGCTGGAAATGCCCTCTATGGAGCCAACCACTAGCGCCCGAGCTTTATGCCGGATTGCTTCCGAGGTGGTGCACCACCCCGAATGTGGGCCGATTTTTGTTAATATTTTTGATTGGTGCCAGTAGCCCTCAAGGTGGGTATCGGTCTAAAACCCGAGATGCACATGAAGGATGACATAAGACCGTTGTTCCCCGTAGCCGCTAAGACTCAGGTTGATTTGCAAAATCGGTCTGAGGATCAATTCCTAGCTTGGTAGAATACTTCGGGACACAAAAAGCGGCGTGCTCAATCCTCGAGACTCAGGTTGGGTGCGGCCGACCAACCGAGGATCAAAATCTTCTCGGAAACTGTATTGCACTTAAAATTTTCTGCATAGAACAGGCAATGCAGTAGCCCCCGAGACACTGGTCGGGTGGCAACACCAGATCAGGGGATCGATGTGCCCCTTGAATATTTGTAAATAATAAGCCCGAAGCCCAGTAGCCCCCGAGCCTTAATGCGGGCACGGGAGGCCGAATTAAGGATCGATATCCATAGTAAAATCACAAATTATTTGTAATGACTCTATGTATCCAAGTACTTTACGTCATTAATGCTCGGATCCGCATTGTACAAAACTTTGTTGACCGACCATCGGCTTCCACCTCCTCGGCCGATAGCCGAGGAGTGTTTGTCTTACTTTATAAAACCTTTATGAGGGCAAAGATTTACAACAAACAAGGCAATCTGGCCATACGGTTTTATAAACAAAGGTACGCGGAGACACATTTTATATTAATTTTTAACAGAAGAAATGTCTTCCAAAGAAAATAGTCCCGCTATCTGTTCCTTTCTTTGGGTTGTCATGATAAGCATGATCATGAAACCTCAGCTCCAATGTAAGAGCAAAATATCGAGGATTTAGTTTGGGAGGCCAGTTAATAGCCCCCGGTAGTGTTTGGCGACAGTCGAGGTCAAGCCGTAAACACTTCGGCCATTGTTATGAATGGCACGTCGTTTAACGCCGTCATCGGATCGCCGACCAGTTTACGCTTATTGTGACAGTCAGTTTTCGGCTTTCTCCACTGAGGTGCTTAACCATGTGAGCTGGAAGCACAATCGCAGTGGTTCTCCCTTTGCACACCTAGCCGAACAAAGCGGAACATAGGAGGCAAGCGCAGGAGCCGGGCAACCCAACTATTGACCGAAGACACAATTCGAAACCGATGCATATATAGCAATATCCGAGAATGTTTTTACCGAATCTCTAAAAGTGTCCGGCGTTGCACTGCGAGACTTGTGCTGAAAACACACAAATAGTTTAAAAGTGCCATGGGCTCGAAAAGCCAAAAAACTTATTCAAAAGGTTAATGTCCGAACTAGATCAAGTGTTCGGTGCCAATCCAAAAATTGGACTTTAGAAAAAAAAAGTGCTTCTGCCGTGTTTTAACATGACACATCCTATCTCAAAACTTCAAGCGGGTCAGCCTACGACTTCAACCTCCTATCCCGAAGGCAGAGTACTTCTTACTAGGCCAGTTTAGCAAACTAAACTCTAGCAGCTTTGAGAGACAAATTAGGCTCCCCGGCTAGTGACCGCACACTTGTGTCGAAAAAAGGAGTGATAAATAATAATAAAACTTTGCAACGACTAAGAAGAAAAACACTTATTATAAAACGGCTCAAATAAACATAAGAGCCCCCAAGTGACTTGGATAAAAGAATGATTGTATGTACCGAAGTACTTATATCATATCTATGTTCAACCGAACTTTAAACGCGTCTTAACCGACTGTCGGCTTCTCTCTCTTCGGTCAAGGACCGAAAAGTGTTATGTACTCCATCTGTCGAGAATATCGACGGTGTTTCCAATAACCAGGCCATCAGGCCATAAGGCTGTAACAGACAAGGCACGCTCAAGGAACTTATGCTATATTACTGCGAAGAGTAAGAAGCATCTTCGAAGAAAATAGTACCCCCACCGATACCTTTCTTCGGTGCTCATTGTTATTATGAGACTTGTGCAATAGATTTTTTTTGTACTCATGAGTTCCGTTGTGTGCCGACCATGATTGAAAACAATAAGAGCGCTAGCTTTCGGCTTCACCCAGTCTGAGGTCCGGCTCGGTTGACCCGATCGTGACAATCGCAGAGGTGCTCCCTTTACTCCCTAGCCAAACAATCGGGAACGTAGGGGTAAGCACAGGAGCCAGGCAACCCATCTTGCAAATCGCTTAAGTCAATATGGTGCATATTGTGACATAATACACGAACAAGGAACGAAGCCGTACAAGTATAATCATATGCAAGAGGAAAAAGCTTCATGAAGGAAGCCCCAGAGTAAACGGGGTATTTGAATTTGCGCGTCACAAACAAAGTTTGGACAAGGAAATTTTTACAAGCAACTTTTTTCCAAAAAAGTATAATGCTTGGCCGAGCCGAACACAAGTTAAAAATTTAAAACTTTGAGCATCAAGACAACTTAGCTAGTTAATGTGTTTGGTATTGACGACGCGGTCCGAGCTTGATGCGGGACAAGGTTCCATCCCAGAGCCGGTCCTGAGGTGGCAGAGCAAAGAGCTCGGCACTCCGAAGAGGTGACATAGCACGGTCAATGTAGGATGGCAGGGTGATGCCGAAGTCCCGGGCATGGGGTAATGAAGTGTTGACGAAGCCCCCCGTCCAGCCGAGGTGACACCAAAGGATATAGTCCGGCTAGATCATTTTCTTATACACAAAAAATAGTGCAAACCGGAGATAATAGTAATAATAACAAAAATAAAAATTCATTGCATAACAAATAATTTATGCAAAGTGAGTAATAAAAGAAATATCGCCTGGCGCCGAAGTCAATGTCGATGCAGGGCGGCGGCGTGATGCGGTAAAGGCATGGCAAGGTCTGAATTCACAGGTCGGTTCGAGTTCCGGATGCGGCGTTCGCCGGACTATGTACGGAAACTGACCGAACCACCATGTGACCGTCGTTAATGCGGCCACCATTTGATAGACCTGCGTACATATGACAGACAAACCAGAGTAATAATTCATTGGAAAAATGAACCCTAACAAGCAAAAAATACTAGGATTAATAGCACCTGGCTTATTTCTTGTAGCAATCCGAAGAAAGGTGATTCCCAAAATTGGGACTCGATCCGCACACCTATCGCCTGATGGGCGATAAAGCAACAGCATGGCGATGCTGGCAAAGGTTGGCTCGCCGAGGCAAAGCCCTCGGTCCAGCTAACGTGACGAAGTTGGTCGGCCAGCGACACCGAAGTCTCCGGAGTAGGTTGATGAAGAGATGATGAAGCCCCCGGTCCAGCGATGCTGGTCCTGACGTAGTCGATGCCGGCTTGATTAAGTGACCGTGTGGCGATGCAGGTGTGCCCGCTCCGTGTAATCCGTGGGGCGGCGATGTTGTGACGATTTATCCTTCGCGATGCCGAACTATTGTTTGGCTGGCAGAGATGATGATCCGAAGAAATTGAGCTCGGCTCAACAAAGCGACGACGTGTCTAACGCAGGTCGGTCGCCGTGGAGTGATGTTGTCGGGCTGGTTTGACACCGGCGCGACGGTGAAGTTCGTATTGCAAGAATACTTTTAATACTACTGGGATGTGTTTGAGAATAAAACACAACACCCCATACAAAAACTTCCTTCAAAAAGGATGTCCGAGATCCCGTTCATAAAGAAGATGAATTCGGGTCGCATTCGTTCTCGAGCAGAAAACATATCCAAAAAGTGACGCACTAATCGGAAGTTTCCCGGAGTTTGGATGGTCGGATTGAGCTGAATTTTGGGCAGGTGGTAGATATGGGAATTCCGCAGCAAATCAACATTTGGATCCTCCAAAGGACATCCGAGCTAGATGCTGGATACCACGCCCTAAACTCGTCCGGATTCTCGTCCAGATTCAACAGGGCTCTGGTATATCGGAGATTGCCGGAGATTCCTCCATCGGAACTCGACGAAATTTTTGCAGGGTTGTTGTAGACTTAATTCCGCATAATTCCACCAAAGTAATCGTTTAAGCGACACTCGAGGAGGTGGTGGTGGTGGATACAAGTTTGATGTCCAGAAAAATAGCATGGTCGCCTGAGGGCAATGTTGACGTTGAGCCCCCGAGCTCCATGGATGACTCCTCCATGATCTTGATAGAGATCGGAGTTGGTGTTGATGAAGGCCTTCATCCGAACATGACGATCGGAGGTAGGGCGCAGTCCTCGGTCAAGCCAAGGTGACCAGTCGAGCTGGTGACGAAGAAGCCGACGTCGTAGTTGACCTGCAGTCGAGCCATTGATCCTTGCGCCGATCACACAGCGGAACTCTCAATGAAAGTACCAATGTCGGTGTCAAAACCGGCGGATCTCGGGTAGGGGGTCCCAAGCAGTGCGTCTTAGGATCAATGGTAACAGGAGGCAAGGGACACGATGCTTTAGCCAGGTTCAGGCCCTATTGATGGAGGTAAAACCCTACGTCCTGCTTGATTAATATTGATGATATGGGTAGTACAAGAGTGGATCTACCACGAGATCAAGGAGGCTAAACCCTAGAAGCTAGCCTATGGTATGATTGTTGTTGTATATGTCTATTGACTAGCCTGGCCCCGGTTTATATAATGCACCAGAGGCCTAGGATAACAAGAGTCCTAGCCGAACACGCCGGTGGGGGAGGAGTCCCTGTCTTGATCGCCAAGTCTTGTGGAATCTTCCTTGTATGCGGCAATTGTCCGGACTGGCCCATGAGTATACGGCCATGGGGATCCTCGGCCCAATCTAACTGATCGGGAGACGACGTGGTGAGTACCCCCTAGTCCAGGACACCGTCAGTCGCCGCCCTTCTGCTTCCAGCTTCCACCCCGGGCCCCGGCCGGGTTGCACGGCGGGCCTCTTCGCGCCCGTGTTCCGCCAAGCGCACCGCAAGGTTTCATCGGGGCCAATTCGATCGCCGACGCCGGGCACCAGATTGCCCCACCACCACCTTCGACGCATCAGGGCATGCGTGTGGCCTACGGCCCGGGCGGGCATCCGTTGCTCTACTATCCTCAAGATGGCGCGCAAGGCCAGGCGACATGGAGCGTGGGGCACTATGGCGAGGTCTTTGAGGCGGCGGCTTTGGAGGCTTACGTGCCCCGCATGATGGATTGAGAATATGCACCAGAAGACGACCCTGGCTCGTTCCTCGGACCAGGCTGGGAGGAAGAGATGCTAGAAGCCGAGCCTTTTCAGGAACTTCAAGGAAGCCTCACCAACAGCGCCAGCAGCGGCAGTTACCGGGTACCACTAATCCCTAAAGAGCAGGCTTACGCTAACCATGGGTCTCAGGAGGTTCAAGTCACAGCAGCAGACGGCTGCCCCAGCTCAGCGGCCTCCCTTCCGCCAGGAGGTGCGCAATGGGGGCTGGAGGAGAGGGGAAGGGAGCCAGGCCCCTCCCCGTGGTGCACAGAGCAAGACGTCCCCCGGAGGTAGGCCCTCTGTCGGGGAGGTGCTGCAAAGCCTACGCCAGGCAGAGGACTCGTGGTCGCCGAGGGTACCGCTGGCGTCCCATTTACCCCTATTGGCATTGTCCTGGTTTCCGGTCACCGTCAATGGAGGTCTAGGGTGGCGCCAAGCGGGGCCCTTGCCTGGCGATATGAAGCAAGGCCCAGTACCTGTGAAGAAGGCCCAGTGCCTGTGAAGATCGCCGCCCGTGACACTCTCAGGTAAAAATGAGTGGGGATGTACATGCCCCGGAGTCTCCGGAGGCCGCCCTCGGGCCTCGGGGGCTAAAGCCCATGCCTAGTGGCAGCACTTAGCTCCGCACTGGTGAGAAGACGTCGAAGACTAGACTTGGTGCCGGACGCGCCCATTTGCTTCTGGATTCCCCTTTATGTGGTTGTGCTTCCTTTGTTTCAGATTTAAATTGGAGTTGAAGTTTTGCTTGTGTGCAGGGAGGGTGACTTTTCATGTTCCTGCGTTTCTTGCGTTCTGGTTCCCACCTTAATCTGGAGTTCGCATCAGCTGACCCCCCCCCCTCGCGAGCCCTTCGCGGGCGGGGCTGGGCGAAGCACGCGCACATTGTGCACAAGCCGTGCCTCAGCCGGCGCTCGCTCTCGCAAGGCTTCCACGACCAGGTCTACACGTCCCTCGGGAGACCCCCAGGGGCTCACGACCTCGCAACCCGATTCGGGACTTGACCTGGCTAAAGGTAAACCACAACAACATGCTCGCCGCAGGGCACGAAGGATCATGGAGGTGCACGACCGGCAACATTCTTGAAAGCATACGGTCGGTAATCTCTTTACATGAGGGGCTTCCCCTCCCAAAATACTCTTACAACCTTTAGGGCCACGCCCGAGTTTTTGTGTGCAGGATAAACAGCAAAGAAACATGCGTCAGTCAGACATGTCGCTCACCGCGTCCTCCTGGTCACCTTCGGACGCATCGCTGGCGCTGCTGTCGCCATCACTGGCATCACCACGACCAGCGCCACCGTCACCACCATCGACCACATCTCCTCCATCTGCCGCGACTATCACCCCGTCATCGTTGGATGCGAAGGCCCTAACAAGCGCATCAATGGTGTCCTCCACCCACCGCGCCAGGTCGACCTGGATGGCCTCAGGCACCGGAGCGATGGCGGCGGCGAAGTTGAAGGCGGGATTGGCATTCTGAAGATGGCTGAAGACGCGGGAAAATGCGCGCCCAAGCAGGCTGCGGCTCCTCTCCTCCACAAGCTGGTGAGCCCTCACGGAGAGGTTCTCCAAGCGCGTCACCATGTCAGTAAAAAAGCGGAGATGGCTGGCGTAGTTGGTCACTTGGGGATGCTGGGCGTTCTCGTTGCAGATGTTGCCCAAAGCAACATTGGTCCTAACTCTGAGGTCCTGGATCATAGGGGCATGCATACACTCCAGCGTTCGTCGCTGGAGCACTTCTTCCCTATTCTGCCGCGCGATGGACTCAACATCGTCAACCCGCTGTCGAAGAGGAATCAGCTCGGTGCGCGCCGAGGTCAGCTCGGCCCGCGCCGAGATCAGGACGGGTGAGGCGGCATCCGCGCACCGTTCAGCTTCAGCGAGCCTGGACCTAAAGGTGGCAGTCCTGCCCGCGGCTTCGGCTTCAACCAGCTTCAGCTACAGGATCCAAGCCTCGCGGGCGCCAACGTCGTCTTCCGCTTCGGCAACCTGGCGCTTCCTCATCTCCAACCGCTCAAGTTGAAGACTGCGCTCGGCGGCCTCCAGCGTCAGCGCTTCCTCACACTTTCGAAGCTCCTCTTCCTCGACAGGCATCCCCATCAGCGACACAAGAGCAGCCTGGCGCAGCTCCACTTGTTCCTCCAGAGAAGCGTTCCGGGCTTGGAGCTCCCACGCACGTTTCTCCGCGAGCTCGCGACGACGATCTGCCTCCCAAGCCTCCTCCAAAGCTCATGAGCAGGCTTCTCGTGAGGCTGCAAGGGATGCTTCGGCTTTCGCATTGTCAAGATCGTGCTGGTGGCGCGCGAGGCTGATGGTCACCTTCAGCTTGCGCTGCTCCTCGACTAGCTGTAGGGCCTCGGCCTCGAGGCGTGCATCAACATCCGCAAGTTCTCCACCAAGTTGCCCCGTTGCATCCATCGCCTTATGGAAGGACTCGAGGCGGATGGTGCTCCGGTCGCGCGCAATCTTGAGCATGCTGTTGATGTCGTCCCCCGTCGCAGGCGTCGTCGGCAGGGTACGAAGCGGTTCGCCCCCTCTCGGCAGAGGGCTGGGGGCTGGTGCACCCACGACCGCTGGCCGGGCCCCGCAAGGTGCCGGGGCTAGCGCAAACTCGTCGTCTGAAGAGGAGCCTAGGATTGATGCCCACCATTGGCCATCCATGACCAGAGGAGGAGCCCTAGGTAGGCTAGCTGCGCTCTAGGCGAGGTCACGAAGGAAAGGCAGCAAAGGCACAAGCTCAAGGCACTTTGCAGGC
Organism: Triticum aestivum; assembly: GCF_018294505.1. NCBI lineage: Eukaryota > Viridiplantae > Streptophyta > Magnoliopsida > Poales > Poaceae > Triticum > Triticum aestivum. The sequence continues at coordinate 730,614,428 of NC_057798.1, read as the reverse complement.
AGGCTTGCTCCTTCGATTGGCCCCGCGTCAGGGGCGGCGTGCGGGCTTGGGGTGCTTAAGGCCAGCGATGAAGATGAGGCCTGAAGAGGCTGCTCCTCAGGAGATCCCGCAAGCTCGGAAAGAGGGGCCCTGAAGAGCCGCGGTCAGGAGAGGAAGCAGCAATCAAGGAATTACAAAGTTAAGGTACTTACTCGTCCACAGTGAAGTACTTCCTATGCTTTAGCGGACGGATGGTGCGACCACTGCAGCTTGAGGACTCTTTCCTCTGACGGAGCTCGGTGAAGTCCACGCAGAACCGGCCTAGGCGCTGGACATGGGGGCCAGCACGGCGCATGACGGGAGAGACACCCAGGCGGTCCACCTCAGGAGCGCCAAGCTGGGAAGAGCATCCAGGCCCCGCCTCATGTCGTCCTGCCGAGGCCTCAGGCGCCATGGCCTCCGGAGCCGCAAGCTGCATCCCCCCAATAACCGCCTCAGGGCGAGCCTCATGAGTCCCGGAGGACGACGCCTTGGGAACCCCAAGCGGTGCCGGCACCATGACACCTGCGCCTCCGGCCTCGAGCGATGCTTGCCTCCCCACACCCACTCTCAGGGCAAGCTCAGTGCCGGCGGGAAGGAGGGGAGCAACGACGACAGGATTCTCATGAGACCCCAAAAGGTCGACCGGACGCAGCACCCATTCATCAAAGGCAGGCATCTGCCTTGCGAACTCAGCCTTGTTCGAGCATAAATACAAGAGGCCGCCCCCGTGCAACATGTCGCCTAGTGAGGGGTTGTCGGTCAGGACTACAAGCACCGTCCTCAGTGCTTCGGGCGGAAGCCCTGACTCCTGAAGCCTCATATGATCCCGGTCATCAGTCAGGGCCCACATCGGCCGAGAATGGCGCTGAAGAGGAGCAATGCGACGCTGGAGGAACTCCTTCACCACCTTAGGTGCAGTCACGCCAAGGTCCCTTAGCCTCTTCAACCGGAGCCAGAGAAGGAGAGGCGAGGGCTCTCGAGCTTCTTGTGGCCCCAGCCGGAGTTGGGGACAGCGGGCAACGACGGATGCCAGAGCAGAGGGCTACGCACTTTAACATCCATGTACACCCAGCGTGTCCGGAACCCTCTCATGAACGGTGGGAGAGCAAAATCAATCCCCAAAGCGGCAATCTCTTCCACAGCCTGGAAGCTCACGCACCCTGAGCATTGCAAGGGATCGGTTAGATGCAGCGAAAAGAAATGACGCAAGAGGGCGACGGAAGGAGCAATTCCCATCATGGCCTCGCAGACAAAGGCGAAAACAGCGAGAAGGGCGACGGATTGGGGATAAAGGTGCAGCATGTGGATCTGGTAATGGGAAAGCACTGCATTGAAGAAGGCAGAGAAAGGGGAACTAGGCCAGCCCACAAGGCGTCGACAAAGAACCGAACCTCAGTAACTGACCTATCAATGGAGGCATGGCACACAGGCCAAGCCACCGTCTTCCCCCACTCGTTGAAGCTGGAGGCAAGCGCAGGACAGGCCTTCTCCATAGCCTCCACATTGAGCACCAGCGACCGGCCAACGGCGGGTTCGGTCATTGGAGATGGGTCAGCAGAGAGCAGAGGCTTCTTCCCCTTCTTCGTGCTAGTCGGCGCCATAGCAATGGAGGGGGGAGAACGCAAGTTAGATTGGGAGTGGAGGCAGAGCCAAGGAAGAAGGAAGGATAGGGAGCATGCTGCTTGCAAGGAGGAAATAACTGCATAAGGCGTCGGGGTCGCCTAGCCAGGCGGATATTGAGACGACATGGGGAAGCGGAGACGCCCACGTCCAATCAGTCGCCATGCGTCAACCAAGGCCGCAGGCTTTGAGGGCCCATGGCGCTCCGCACATGCCCCTTGGCTTTGCCGCTAAGCCAAGTCCGAGCGCGCCTTGGGCCTGGGGGGCCACTGTCGGTGCCTTGGATATGGGCATATCCAGCCCTGCCTGCCTGCGGCCCACTGTGTGGCTCAACCAGCGGCCCAGTGCGGCCCGTCTTCATCAACCAAACACTTAAGACCCTCACGAGGGGCCAAGCCTCGCGGAGCGGATGACGCACGGCCTCCTTAGGAGCGGCCTCATCAGGCAGGCTCGTGAGGGAGGCGGAGAGATCAAGGCACGGGGTACCTCACGAGGTTCCCATGACGCAAGCCATGACGACCAAGGCCAGGCGGGCTCCAGGAAGGCGCCAGTGCGTGCAGTGTACTAGTTTCCCCTTTGGTGCTAAGGGGGCAAGCGCAGGCGTGGAGTACCAAGGCACCAGGCAAAGGTTTCCATATCGATGCAACGAGACCAAGACTAGCAGGACGGCAAGACAGAGGTCATCGTGGAGCCCAAGACGGCGTCATCACCAGAGCCTTTGCCAGGCGAAGACCACCTTTAGTCAGGATAGCCTGTACTGGCTGTCCTCTTTCAAATCCCGCCGTTGTGGAACCCCTTCCCACTCAATATTTGGGAAGAGGATCAGAGCCTCTATAAATAGGACTAGCCACCACCATAGAGAGGGGACACACAGAGACGAACCCAGAGATGCATTCGGACCAGAACCACCCACAGAGCACAAGAATACCTCGCCTCAGGAGGCTGTTCTTCCCCTTGTACTGTTCATCATCAGCCCAAGAGGCAATGCGCCACACCACACACTGGAGTATGGTATTACACCACAATGGTGGCCTGAAGCAGTATAAACCTCGTGTCTCTTATGCTGTGATTTTGTTTAGCTAAGCCTAGGGATCGCGACAAGGCAGAGAGAGAGAGAGAGAGAGAGAGAGAGAGAGAGAGATTCGATAGGGGAAATCTTCGTGTGCACCCCAGTGTTTGAACCTTAAGGGTTTTGCCGGAACCCAATATCTGACAACCATGATGAACCTATGAACTATGAGGAAGCGATGATAAGCCCATATTCCGCAAAATGGCTTGAGGCCATGAAATCTGAGATGGGATCCATGTATGACAACAAAGTGTGGACTTTGGTGGACTTGCCCGATGATTATCAAGCCATAGAAAATAAATGGATCTTCAAGAAGAAGACCGACGCTGACGGTAATGTTACTGTCTACAAAGCTCAACTTGTTGCAAAAGGTTTTCGACAAGTTCAAGGAGTTGACTACGATGAGACTTTCTCGTCCGTAGCGATGCTTAAGTCTGTCCAATCATGTTAGCAATTGCTGCATTTTAAGATTATGAAATTTGGCAAATGTATGTCAAAACTGCATTCCTGAATGGATTTCTGGAAGAAGAGTTGTATATGATGCAACCGGAAGGTTTTGTCGATCCAAAGGGGGCTAACAAAGTGTGCAAGCTCCAGCGATCCATTTATGGACTGGTGCAAGCCTCTCGGAGTTGGAATAAACGCTTTGATAGTGTGATCAAAGCATATGGTTTTATACAGACTTTTGGAGAAGCTTGTATTTACAAGAAAGTGAGTGGGAGCTCTGTAGCATTTCTAATCTTATATGTATATGATATATTGTTGATTGGAAATGATATAGAATTTCTGGATAGCATAAAGGGATACCTGAATAAGAGTTTTTCTATGAAAGACTTCAGAGAAGCTGCTTACATATTGGGCATCAAGATCTATAGAGATAGATCAAGACACTTAATTGGAGTTTCACAAAGCACATACCTTCATAAAGTTTTGAAGAAGTTAAAAATGGATTAGTCAAAGAAAGGGTCCTTGCCTGTGTTACAAGGTGTGAAGTTGAGTCAGACTCAATGCCCGACCACTGCAGAATATAGAGATAAAATGGAAGTCATTCCCTATGCTTCAGACATAGGTTCTATCATGTATGCAATTCTGTGTACCAGACCTGATGTATGTCTTGCTATAAGCATCGCAGGGAGGTACCAAAGTAATCCCGGAGTGGAGCACTCAACAGCGGTCAAGAACATCCTGAAATATCTGAAAAGGACTAAGGATATGTTTATTATTTATGGAGATGAAAAGAGCTCGTTGTAAATGGTTACGTCGATGCAAGCTTTGACACTGATCCTGATGACTCTAAGTCGCAAATCGGATACATACTTTTATTGAATGGAGGAGCTATCAGTTGGTGCAGTTCCAAGCAAAGCGTCGTGGCAGGATCTACGTGTGAAGCGGAGTACATTGCTACTCCGGAAGCAGCAAATGAAGGAGTTTGGATGAAGGAAATCATATCCGATCTAGGTGTCATACCTAGTGCATCGGATCCAATGAATTTTTTTTGTGACAATACTGGTGCAATTGCCTTGGCAAAGGAATCCAGATTTCACAAGAGAACCAAGCACATCAAGAGACACTTCAATTCCATCCATCATCAAGTGTCGAAAGGGGACATAGAGATTTGCAAGATACACACAGATTTGAATGTTGCAGACCCTTGACTAAGCCTCTTCCACGAGCAAAACATGATTAGCACCAAAGCTCCATGGGTGTTAGAATCATTACTATATAATCTAGATTATTGACTCTAGTGCAAGTGGGAGACTGAAGGAAATATGCCCTAGAGGCAATAATAAAGTTATTATTTATTTCCTTAATTCATGATAAATGTTTATTATTCGTGCTAGAATTGTATTTACCGAAAACTTAGTACATGTGTGAATACATAGACAAAACATATAGTCCCTAGTATGCCTCTACTTGACTAGCTCGTTAATCAAAGATGGTTATGTTTCCTAACCATAGACATGTGTTGTCATTTGATGAGCGGGATCACATCATTAGGAGAATGATGTGATGGACATGACCGAGGGAGTCCTGGATTAGGGGGTGTCCAGATGGCCGGACTATGACCTTTGGCCGGACTCCCAGACTATGAAGATACAAGATTGAAGACTTCGTCCCGTGTCCGGATGGGACTTTCCTTGGCGTGCAAGGCAAGCTTGGCGATACGGATATGTAGATCTCCTCCCATTGTAACCGACTCTGTGTAACCCTAGCCCTCTCCAGTGTCTATATAAACCGGGGGGTTTTAGTCCATAGGACGAACAACAATCATGCCATAGGCTAGCTTCTAGGGTTTAGCCTCTCTGGTCTCGTGGTAGATCTACTCTTGTACTACCCATATCATCAATATTAATCAAGCGGGGTAGGGTTTTACCAACATCGAGAGGGCCCAAACCTGGGTAAAAACATCATGTCCCTTGTCTCCTGTTACCATCCGCCTAGACGCACAGTTCGGGACCCCCTACCCGAGATCCGCCGGTTTTGACACCGACATTGGTGCTTTCATTGAGAGTTCCTTTGTGTCGTCACCTTTAGGCCCGATGGCTTCTCCGATCATCAACAACGATGTGGTCCAGGGTGAGACTTTTCTCCCCAGACAGATCTTCGTATTCGGCGGCTTTGCACTGTGGGCCAATTCGCTTGGCCATCTGGAGCAGATCGAAAGCTACACCCCTGGCCATCAGGTCAGATTTGGAAGTTTGAACTACACGGCTGACATCCACGGAGACTTGATCTTCGATGGATTCGAGCCATAGCCGAGCGCGCCGCACTGTCACGATGGGCATGATCTAGCTCTGCCGCCGGACAGTGCCCAGAAGGCCGCTCAGGTGTCCGCTCCGACCCTTAGCTCGGAGCCGACTGCGCCAATCGAGGACGGATGGTTGGACACCGTCTCGGGGGCTGCACTCTCTACGGCGATCGAGCCAAATACCAGCCCTGTCCTTTGCGAAGCTCGTGACTCCAAGGTGCCGGACTCCTTTCCGGACTCCGAATCTTCCGCAACCCTTCCGATCGAACCCAATTGGGCGCCGATCATGGAGTTCACCGCCGCGGACAACTTTCAGCACTCGCCCTTCGGCGACATTCTCAATTCATTAAAGTCTCTCTCTTTATCAGGAGAGTGCTGGCCGGACTATGGTCAGCAGGGATGGGATGCGGATGATGAAGAAATTCAAAGCCCACCCACCACCCACTTCGTCGCCACTATCGATGATTTAACCGACGTGCTCGACTTCGACTCCGAAGACATCAATGGTATGGACGACGATGTAGGAGACGAACAGGAACTAGCGCCTATAGGGCACTGGACAACCACCTCATCCCACGATGTATGCATGGTGGACACACCTAAAAGAAACGACGACGAGGATCAAAAGGGCACAACGAGGGATCGTTCCCTCAAAAAGCAATCAAAGCGGCGGCGTAAGGGCCGCGCCAAAATCCACCTCGACCGAAACCCAGCCACAGAGCAGGGCGAACCGGCGGACGACGAACATGCCGTCGAGCAAACGTCCGAACAGGGTGACTTGGATAAACAAATCGAACAACCCGTCCCCGGCGAAGATAATAGTCCGGATGACCTCACGCCGGACATGTTGCTGTAGCAGAATAACCTCCTCAAGAGGCTCGTCGCCACTGCGCGTAGCCTGAAAAAGAAGAAGCGGAAGCTCAAAACAGTGGAAGATGCACTCAGAATCAGATGGGACAAAGTACTCAACACCGCATACAAATACGGCGACAGTCACCACAGAAAGAGCTATCCGAAGCGAAAATTACTGCCGGAATTTGATGAGGAGGCCTTAGAGCCCCCATAATCAAAAAACAAGGAAGCCATCAGGTCGGATAGACAACCCCATGACCAACATAGAGCGGCAAAGGGCGTCGCACTCAATCTGGCACGCGATCCGCACAAGGATTCGCATCAAAAAGACGGCCCAACCAGATCTATCTACAGGCCAAGAAAGCAAGCTCTAGTAAGCAATGCAATGCAACAAATATCCGAACATCGCGGCACACCCAATTACAGGGGCGCCGCACACCCCCTATGTTTCACCAATGAGGTGCTGGATCATGAATTTCCAGCGAGATTCAAGCCCGTAAACATAGAGGCATACGACGGAACAACAGAACCTGGAGTCTGGATTGAGGATTATATCCTCCACATACATATGGCTAGAGGAGATGACCTCCACGCCATAAAATACTTACCCCTCAAGCTCAAAGGGCCAGCACGGCATTGGCCTAAAAGCCTTCCTAAAAACACCATAGGAAGTTGGGAAGAGCTCGAGGATGCTTTTCGGGCAAATTTTCAAGGGACTTATGTCCGACCCCCGGATGCAGACGATCTAAGTCATATAACTCAACAACCCGGAGAGTCAGCCCGGAAACTCTGGAACAGATTTCTCACTAAAAAGAACCAGATAGTCGACTGTTCGGACGCCGAAGCCTTAGCAGCTTTCAAGCATAGCGTCCGAGACGAATGGCTCGCCAGACACCTCGGCCAAGAAAAGCCAAGAACAATGGCCGCATTAACAAGCCTCATGACCCGCTTTTGCGTGGGAGAAGACAGTTGGTTGGCAAGGAGCAGCACCAGCGATCCAAGTACATCCGAATCCAGGGATGGAAACGGGAAACCGCGACGTAGCAAGGACCAGCGCCGGACGAAGGGAAGCAGCCCGAAGAGCACGACAGTCAACGCCGGATTCAAAAGCTCTCGGCAGAATCAGAAAAAGCCGCCCCCCAAGGATAATAGGGACGAGCTATCTAACCTCAACAAAATCTTGGACACAACATGCCAAATCCACAGTACTCCCGGGAGGCCTGCAAACCACACCCATAGAGATTGTTGAGTCTTCAAGCAATCCGGCAAACTCAACGCCGAACACAAGGGGCTCGACATACCAAGCGAGGACGACAACGAACCCCACAAGCAGAGCACCGGAGAACAAAAGAAGTTCCCGCAAGAAGTCAAAATAGTAAATTCACATCATGTGACAAAAGGGAAAAACAGAGTGGCGCCTATAGAGATAAGCGCCATACGGCCTGTCCCAGAGGAGTCCCGCCACTGGTTGTTACAACCAATCACTTCGATCATCAGGATTACTCAAGAAGTATCCGGAACGCAGGCTGGACTGCCTTGGTATTAGATCCGATAATTGACGGACTCCACTTTACACAAGTCCTAATGGACGGCGGCAGCGATCTAAACCTGCTATACCAGGACACAATCCACAAAATGGGGATAAACCCAACAATAATTCTCCATAGCAACACTTCCTTTCAAGGGGTAACGCCAGGCCCAGATACCCATTGTATGGGTTCCCTCTTGTTAGAAGTTATGTTCGGCTCCCCCGACAACTTCCGAAGCGAAAAGCTAACCTTCCACATCGCCCCATTCATAAGTAGCTATCAAGCACTACTAGGACGCGAAGCTTTCGCCTGCTTTAACGCAATACCGCATTATGCATCCCTTAAACTTAAAATGCCCGGTCCACGAGGCATCATCTCATTAAAGGGAAATATTGAGTGTTCCTCGAGCGCGGAAGATGGTGCGGCCACCTTGACAGCCGCACACTAAACCAGCTTTACTAGTTAAAGCACCTAAACAAGTCATTCAAGACCCTGTACATGGCTAGACGAGTCCGGTGTAAACATACAAAGGCTTACTAGCCGCATACCCCTGTACAAGGGGCTCCGCGCGTTTACACCAAGAGACAATAAAGCTCAATTCTACCCATTTTCTGAATTATACTTTGTTTATTTAATATAACATAGTTTTTTTGCACGATTGTTTTCACCTAAGTTCCTCTCTTTTACAGATGAGCACCGTGCTACACCCGTCCAGGATACGGCACAACGGAGACACAGGCGCAGACGTCCAGTACGGACCCGTTCCAAGGATTCTTTTCAGATTAAGACCCTGCGTAAACCTTTTTTACTGTCTCTTGTTGATACACATCCCCTGGTTTCTTGTTATAACCGAGGAGGAGGCTGGCGTCTTGGCATGTGGCCACATCAGAAATTTGCATGTACCTGGACACTAGGGGCTTCTTACCAACGGCGTTGTTCCGCTCGTTTTCATAAAGACCAAATACCTTAGGGAGTGTTCAGCGTCGCGAGTTAGGCCTTATATGCAGTAGCTCCGAATCATGTCTTTGGTCAAATGTTGGGTTTGCCCGGATCCTGTGTTTTGCTTCCTTACGTTCCGCTCTATCAGCTAAGGCGGCACCAGGAGAACTACTGCGATTGTGCCCCGGTTCGGCCAGGCGAGCACCTCAATAGAGAAAGCCGAAAACTGACTGTCATGATATAGCGTGAGACTGGTCAACCACTCGATGACCCGCCAGAATCTTTAGGATTCCTCCGCATTAACGAAGGGCCGTTTCCCGGCCAGGCACACACGCGCCCCGAATTCGGGTGAGCGTGGTGCCCCCAGGGGCTATATCGTAGCCCCACTGTCAAACTCCTATGGCTAAGTGAAAGTGATAAACCATTATAGTCCGGTTTCCTCGTTCGCTGCGCTACCACCTCCTTAATGGGACCAAGACGTTGGATCAAGTGTGAAAATGCACCTTTTGCAAACACCCCCAAATTATATGCGTGGGGGATGAAGCCAAAGACTGCCATCTTTCAGGTTATATACACATATACGTTAACGGCCGCACATGAGGCATTTTAAATTCTTGAAGGCACAAGTATAAAAAGCTTCTATATTCCATCGAAACATTGCTTTACAATGATACATGTTATTCGAACATAACATCCTTCGAGCACTGTGCCTCTATTAAACGAGCGCCCTGCAGAACTTCCTGAAAATAGTGCTCGGCAGGTACTCGGCTTTCGTCCGAATCTCGGGATGCAACAGCAGTGGCCTTCATCTCCGCCCAGTATGTCTTGACACGGGCAACAGCCATCTGTGCACCCTCTATGCACGCTGACCTCTTGATTGCACTAATATGCGGCACCGCACCAAGGAACTGCTGCACCAAGTCAAAATAACTCTTCAGCTCGGGCCTTTTCGGGCACAGATGACTCACGACATGCTTCATGGTGAGTCCGGATAACCAATTCAGCTCCGCCCATGCGGCCAAACGATTGGATATGGAAAGTGGGCGCTCCGGATTGTGGAACTGCGACCAAAAAAGCTTTTCCACTTCGTGGTCATTTTGATCGCGGAAGTGTTCGGCCGCGTCCGCGACACTTGCCGCCAAATCCAGATAAGTGTTCGCTGCACTCCACTTCTGGTCCAACGGAGCATATTTAGGGTCCCTGATCTTCATCTGCATCATATAGGGCTTTCCAGCCGTGATATCTCCGGCCTGACGTAGCTCCTCCTTTATAGCTCTCATCATAGAGCGATTATCCTTGGCCTCGGCACTGACCTTCTCTAGGTCCTTCAGTGCCACTCTATCTTCTTTTTCAAGAAGCTTGCAGCAGTCGGCAACATTCTTCAATTCTACAGCCATCTCGGCCATCTCCTTCTTGCTCTGGCAGTGAGCAGCATGTTCGGCTTTTAGCTCTTCAACCGCCTATAAAGCAGCCGCATCGCTTTTCCTGGCCTGCTCCTTGGCTCGGGCAAGTTCCGCCCGAAGGTTCTCCATGGCAGCGGCACCATCTGCATTAAGCACACATGTTATAAGGTACGGACATCAAGCTCCTCTTACCAGATGTCTTCGGAGACATTACATACCTTGTGCCTCGTCTAGCCGCTTGTTGACAAGCGCGATGTCGGCATCTGCCACGTCAAGTTACCGCTTTAGATCGGCAAATTCATCAGTCCGGCTAGCCACCGGACTCTTAGCCACCGACATAGGAAAGGCAACATATTATACCTGGGATTATGATCCTCTGCGCGCCGTCATTTTTGACAACGCACAGAGTCTCAGGGGCTACTATCTATACAGGGCGCATTTTATATATGCGGATCAGTCAAAAGGTACATCATTTCGCGTACCTAAAAACCTATCAGTAAACTCCTGGCGGCCTCGTACAATCCGCTTTCCGCGGATGAAATCCTTCTAATCACCGTGTTCATCAACACACGGTGTTCTTTTGAGATAGACGCTCGCCCGAGCAGATCCTTCAGCTCCTCCGACCGTGCACCGGATGGTGCCAGACTCGTCCGAAGGCCTTTTTCGAAGGCGGATTCGGAGAATCCCTCTGAGACGACACCTCGGGGTCGCCCGCCTCGCAAGACAGTACAGCTGGGGGAGGCGTTCCGCTCTCCATCATCTCCGGACGAAGATCCCCTGAAGATGAGCTCTGCTGAGAAGGGCTGAGATCCGAATTGCAAGGTAAAATTTTGGTTATCTTCCTCAGAAATAAAACAGGGATGTCTCTCATTTTAAAACCCCTCTCTTTACTTACGGCTCGGTGGAGAGCTGATCCCCTTGGGGGCGCAATACGGCCAGGGCACCCTCCGGCGCCGGACCCTCTCACGAAGATTTCTTCCCCCGTTTTGAGGCCATCGCCTCCGGGTCTTCAGAGGCGGTCCTCTTCTTTCCCTGGTTAGAGGAATTCTCGATTCCTCCTTTCCTGACAGCCTCCTTCACGGAGGCGGTAGCTTCTTGGTTCCCCTCTTCGCCTTCTTCCGAAGGCGCAATCTCCAGCATCCTGGTTAACACGGGATCCAGTGTGGTCTCAGGGAGGGGGGCCAGACACCTGATAAGCTTTGCTTTCGTTATCCACTCCTGTTTGAAGGATAGCTCTTTTAAGGGCAATTTTATGATAAATATATGGATAATGTGTCCGGGTACAGGGCTACTTACTTGAGTGTCCGGGCGATTACAGCTCAGACCTGCGTCCTCGGACGAGTCCGAACACGTTGCTTGTGATCCGAAGAACAATTTATACATCTCCATGGGCGTCGCGCCCATAAAATGTTGGAGGGCTCGCGGTCCTTCCGGATTAAATTCCCACAGGCGGAGGGGGCGACGCTTGCAAGGCAGTATGCGGCGAATCAGCATGACCTGTGTCACTACGGCCAGATTGATATCTCTTTCTAGGAGATCTCGAATGCGGCCCTGCAGCAAGGGCACGTCCTTGGACGGCCCCCAGTTAAGCCCTTTATTGACCCATGACACTAGCCGTGGTGGGGGACCCGAGCGAAAAACAGGTGGCGCCACCCATGTGGTGCCCCTGGGAGCTGTGATATAAAACCACTCCCGTTGCCATAAGCCGAACTCCTCTTGAAAAGAGTCCTCGGGCCATGGAGTGTCAGCAATATTGCTTATAACAGCACCTCCGCACTCTGCGTGCTGCCCCTCGGTCGTCTTCAGTTCTACCTTGAGGGTCTTAAGCCACAATCCGAAGTGAGGAGTAATATGTAGGAAGGCCTCACACACGACAATGAACGATGAGATTTGGAGGGTGGACTTCGGAGCCAAGTCGTGAAATTCCAGGCCGTAGTAAAACATGAGCCCCCTCAAGAAGGGATCAATCGGGAAGCTTAGCCCCCAAAGGAAGTGAGACATGAACACCACGCTCTCACCGGGCTTGGGAGTGGGAATAACCTGCCCTTGAGCAGGCAGCCTATGCGAGATTTCGCCGGTTAGATACCTGGCATCTCTCAGCTTTCGCATGTCTTCTTCTGTAATGGAGGAAGGCATCCACCGGCCTTGGAAGTCGGAGCCGGACATTGTCAGAGGTCCGAAGCGCCTGAATCTGGAGCTTTGGGTGTTGGAACTCAAGGCGAGAGGCGGATTTGATCGGGATTGAAAGGGAGGAGTCGAGCCTTGGTCTCTTTATAAAGAGGTTGAATTCCAAGAGCCCTCCCTGTGACCGTTTGGGACTCGCTTTCGATTAAGGAGACATACCAATGGCACGGTTGGGTTACCCATGCCCGTATTGATGAGAATCCTGGGATAAGGGGACACATTCTCTGCTTTGACAAGACATGCCAAGGAAACCGCCTCGCTAAACGCGCTGAGGTGGGACGTAAAACGATTCGAATAAAGGCTTGGCCGTGGCGTGATGTCACGCTCCGGAATACGTCAGCAGATTAGATTTGTACAAATATTATTCTCTCTACAGTGGTATGTGGAACTTATTTTGCAGAGCCGGACACTATCCTTGTGTTCAACATCTTCTATGAAGTATTCGGAGGAGGAACCCGCCTTGCAATGTCAAAGACAATTTGCACGCCGGACTCGTCGTCATTGAAGCCTGGTTCAGGGGCTACTGAGGGAGTCCTGGATTAGGGGGTGTCCGGATGGCCGGACTATGACCTTTGGCCGGACTCCCGGACTATGAAGATACAAGATTGAAGACTTCGTCCCGTGTCCGGATGGGACTTTTCTTGGCGTGGAAGGCAAGCTTGGCAATACGGATATGTAGATCTCCTCCCATTGTAACCGACTCTGTGTAACCCTAGCCCTCTCCAGTGTCTATATAAATCGGAGGGTTTCAGTCCGTAGGACGAACAACTATCATACCATAGGCTAGCTTCTAGGGTTTAGCCTCTCTGATCTCGTGGTAGATCTACTCTTGTACTACCCATATCATCAATATTAATCAAATAGGAGTAGGGTTTTACCCCCATCGAGAGGGCCCGAACCTGGGTAAAAACATCGTGTCTCCTGTCTCCTGTTACCATCCGCCTAGACACACAGTTCGGGACCCCCTACCCGAGATCCCCCGGTTTTGACACCGACATGTGTTGTCATTTGATGAGCGGGATCACATCATTAGGAGAATGATGTGATGGACATGACCATCCATTAGCTTAGCATTATGATTGTGTCAGTTTCATTGCTACTACTTTCTTCATGACTTATACAAGTTCCTCAGACTATGGGATTATGCAACTCCCAAATACCGGAGGAACACTTTGTGTGCTACCAAATGTCACAACATAAATGGGAGATTATAAAGGTGCTCTATAGGTGTCTCCGAAGGTATTTCTTGGGTTGGCATAGATCGAGATTAGGATTTTTCACTCCGTGTTTCGGAGAGGTATCTCTGGGCCCTCTCGGTAATACTCATCACTATAAGCCTTGCACGCATTGTGACTAATGAGTTAGTTGCGGGATGGAGTATTATGGAACGAGTAAAGAGACTTGCCAGTAATGATATTGAACTAGGTATTGGGATACCGATGATCGAATCTTGGGCAAGTAACATACCGATGACAAAGGGAACAACGTATGTTGTTATGCGGTTTGACCGATAAAGATCTTCGTAGAATATGTAGGAACCAATATGAGTATCTAGGTTCCGCTATTGGTTATTGACCGGAGACGTGTCTCGGTCATGTCTACATAGTTCTCGAACACGTAGGGTCCGCACGCTTAACGTTTGATGACAATTGGTATTATGAGTTTATGTGATATGATGTACTGAAGATTGCTCCGAGTCCCGGATGTGATCACAAACATGACGAGGAGTCTCGAAATTGTCGAGACATGAAGATTGATATATTGGAAGACTATATTCAGACACCGGAAATGTTTCGGAGAAGTTTCGGATAAAATCAGAGTGCCGGAGGGTTACCGGAACCCCCCGGGGGAACTAGAGGGCCTAGATGGGCCTTAGTGGGAGAAGAGGAAGGGCCAGAAGGGGCTGGCCGCGCCCTCCTACCTTGAGTTTGAATAGGACAAGGGAAGGGGGACGGCTCCCCCTTTCCTTCCCTTACCCATCTTCCTTCCTCCTTCCCCCTTTCTTCCCTTGTTGGAAAGCTACTAGGAATAGGATTCCTAGTAGGAATACTACTTGGGGCGCGCCCCATGAGGGACGGCTGGCCTCCCCCCTTGCTCCTTTATATACGGGGGTAGGGGGCACCCTAGGACACACAAGTTGGCAATTGTTTTAGCCATGTGCGGTGCCCCCTCCACAGATTTCCACCTCGGTCATATCGTCGTAGTGCTTAGGCGAAGCCTTGTGGTAATTTCATCATCACCGTCACCACGCCACCGTGCTGATAAACTCTCCCTCGACCTCAGCTAGATCTAGAGTTCGTGGGACGCCACCGAGCTAAACGTGTGCAGATCGCAGAGGTTCCGTACCTTCGGTGCTAGGATCAGTTGGGTCGTGAAGACGTACGACTACATCAACCACATTGTCATAACGCCTCCGCTTTTGGTCTATGAGGGTACGTAGACAACACTCTCCCCTCTTGCTGCTATGCATCACCTATAGATAGATCTTGCGTGATCGTAGGATTTTTTTTTTGAAATTACTGCGTTCCCCAACACAAGCTTGGCAGAGGAGTGTCCATACCCATGTATTTATGTTTCTTTCTTTGGAGGTGGTGATGTGATATTATTGGCAATAATGCCCCTTAGGATATGATTATCCTCCTCCAGCTTATTAACTTGCTGCTTAAGATCCAATATTTCCTTACCAAGTTTACCTGTGACTGACGGAGTCCTAGATAAGGGGGTATCTCGACAGCCAGACTGTATTCATCGTCCGGACTATAAAAGTGTCAAGATACAAGACTCAAGACTTCAGCTCGTGTCCGGATGGGACTCTCCTTTGCGTGGAAGACAAGCTTGGCGATCCGAATATTATATTTCCTTCCTTGGAACCGACTCCATGTAAACCCTAACTCTCTGGTGTCTATATAAACCGGAGAGCATGGTCCTTAGAAGGCCGATCACAATTACAATCATACCATCATAGGCTAGCTCATAGGGTTTAGCCTCTACGATCTCGTGGTAGATCTATTCTTGTATTCCACATATCTTCAATATTAATCAAGCAGGAAGTAGGGTTTTACCTCCATCGAGAGGGCCCGAACCTGGGTAAACATTGTGTCCCTTGCTTCCTGTTACCATCAGCCTAATACGCAAAGATTGGGACCCCCTACCCAAGATCCGCCGGTTTTGACACCGACATTGGTGCTTTCATTGAGAGTTCCTCTGTGTCGCCACTGCAAGGGCTCGATGGCTCGTCTCGTTGTCAAGGACGGTATCACTTCTGGGGGAGCGCTGGCTGTGGGCCAGACTCTCTGGCTTGACGGCTTCATTATGACCGCCCCATCGGCTGCCGCACCGACGATGGCCTCTCGGGTCATCACGCATAACATTTGCATTGGTTCGGAGCTTTCCGAATAGATGGATCCGATGGAGCTCTCCTCTCTTAAGGAGATCTTGGATTGCATCGCCGCCTTGGGAGTCGCTACGGACTATGACCGGATTGGGCTTAAACCCGACCAGAGGGACATTAGATCCCCTCCGGCCACCCATGAGATAGCAGTAGTGGAGAAATCACACATGGGTCGTCCCTCAACTTTGAGGAGGAATTATGTTCGGATCACCGAATTCAGTGAGTTGAACACCCAACCAAAGGACTACATGACCCAGGCCCTAGACTTAGAATCGGGCGCTGGGCCAAAGGGATCAGGTAATACTCTAGATCTGAACTGTCAGGCTCGGTACCTCCCGTGCCCCCGGGCATCAGATCGGATCAGAATCCGGCTTCAGCCAATGACGCCCGCTCAGACTTAATCCTCTCTCCCGTGTCCGGCAGGAGCCCTAGGAGACGGTACATCGTTACTGGGCCAGATTTCTCCTTGCTCTTAATACGGTCAAGGACTACCACGAGGAGGATGTAGTCTCTCTTTTCTGCAGAAACTGCATGAACAAAGGACTCCTTAATGCTATAAGCCGCCATGACATAGAGCACCTTACGGACTTGGCAACCATAGTACAAAAGTATTGTGCGATGGAAAGTTCCTGGAAAACCCAAACAGAATTTTGGGATAGTACGGCCCTCACCGGAACCTTTGTCCGAACTAAACGGCCGAACTCTCGTAAGTCGACCAACTCAATTCCCAAGAAACCAAAGCTCGTCCCAGGGCATGGAACCGTATTGGAAGGATGGCTCAGCGGTCCGTGTAAGCTTCACAGCACGCCGGACGCTACGCCGACCCATAGCCTTATAGCATGTTCGATACTCCGGCAGGTAGCTAAGAGTGGCGAGGATCTCCTCGAGAGCCATAAAGCATAACCACATCCCGCCAAAGAACACAATACGGTTTTGACAGTCTTTGAGACCTTCGCCTCAGACAATAGGCGCAAGCGAGCGCATCGAAGCTCCGCTGAAATTTGCCATGTGGCAAAAGTAAATCCGTGGAACGACACTGCTATAACCTTCAATGCCAGTGACGAACCCCAATTCCAGTCCGTCCGGGCGCCGGCCGCTCTGGTTGTCAGCCCAATAGTGGATGGCTTTCGGCTCACTAAAGTACTCATGGACGGTGGAAGCGGATTAAACCTAATCTATGAAGAAACCCTCAAAAAGATGGAGATTGACAAACGCCGCATTAAACAAAGTGGCACGACCTTCAGGGGAATTATCCCTAGTCGGGAGGCTCGGTGTGCGGGAAAAATCACACTCGACATAGTATTCGGCACCCCAGAGAATTATAGGTCCGAAGAAATCACATTCCAAGTGGCTCCTTTCAACAGCTGATACCACGCCCTTCTAGGGCGGGACACGTTTGCGAGCTTTCAAGCCATACCCATTACGGGTACATGGAGCTTAAAATGCCCGGACCCAATGGGATCATCACTCTAGCTAGTGATCCGGACATTGCACTCCGCACCGAAAACAAAACTGCAGCGCTGGCCTTGGAAGCATTATCCGAGGCCCTAGCGGCAGAACAATTAACCATGCTACGCGCCACCATGGACAGGGACGGCGTGATACTCGACAAGCGACCCAAGTCCACCTCATTCAAACCCGCAGATGAGATAGTCAAAGTCCAAGTCCACCCAATGGACCCCATGAAAACAGCTTCCATCGGGACACAGTTGAACCCCGCTATGGACGCCGCACTGTGCGACTTCTTGCGCGAGAATTTGGATATCTTCGCCTGGCACCCATCGGACATGCCGGGCATCCCACGTGGATTGGCCAAACACAGCCTTAACATACTAAAGGGATACAAACCTGTTAAACAGACCCTAAGGCGATTTTCGGAGCCCAAACAGCAAGCCATGGGGGAGGAGCTAGCCAAGTTACTTGAGGCCGGATTCATTAGAGATATCAAACATCCGGATTGGTTGGCGAACCTGGTAATGGTACCAAAGAAGGACAAATCCTCGCGCCTATGCGTCGACTTCAAAGACCTTAACAAGGCTTGCCCCAAGGATCCCTTTCCCCTCCCTTGCATTGATCAAATCATCGATGCCACAGCCGGACACGATTCACTGTGTTTCCTCGACGCATACTCTGGATACCATCAAATAAAGATGGCAGAGTCCGACCAAGCTGCAACAACTTTCATAACACCATACGACCCTTTCTCCTTCAACACTATGCCTTTCGGGCTAAAGAATGCCAGAGCAACCTATCAACGCATGATTCAAACATGCCTAGAAAAGCAAATCGGCAAAACAGTGGAGGCATACGTGGACGACGTCGTCGTAAAAACAAGACACGTCGAAACTCTAATTGATGACTTGAGGCTTACGTTCGACAACTTACGAACATACGACATCAAGCTGAATCCGGAGAAATGCGTTTTCGGCGTCCCCTCTAGAAAATTGATGGGCTTCATCATTTCCAATAGAGGAATTGAAGCTAATCTAGCAAAAATCCGAGCTTTGTCACAGTTGGCTATACCAACAGACCTCAAACAAATCCAGAAATTAGCTGGATGCGTGGCTGCTTTGAGCCGCTTTATCTCCAGGTTAGGAGAAAAGGCATTGCCTCTTTATCGCCTCCTTTGGCGCACTGAACACTTCGTGTGGACGGATGCAGCCGCAACCGGACTAAACGAAATAAAGACCTTAAAGAGTACGATGCGTACTCTAACTGGATCATGCACTTTGACGGCTCTAAAATGCTGGCTGGGTTGGGAGCAGGTGTAGTCCTGACTTCTCCCACCGGGGACATGGTCCAGTACGTCCTCCAAATATTATACACAGACTCCAACAATGCAGCCGAATACGAGGCTCTGTTGCACGGTCTCCGGATGGCAGTCTCTATGGGCATTCAACGCCTAGAGGTACGCAGGGATTCAAACCTCGTAATATCACAAATAAATGGAGACTTTGATGCCAAGGATTCGAAAATGGCGGCCTATCGCAATGTCGTCCTTAAAATGTCAACTCGGTTCGAGGGGCTCGAATTCCACCATGTGGCTCGAGAAAACAATCAAGCGACAGATGGCCTTGCATGCATCGGTGCTAAATGCGACCCCGTCCCACCTAACATATTCCTGGAAAGGCTGTTTAAGCCATCCGTGGTATGGGAAGGGGAGTCCGGCAATACCAGCATGGATCCGAATACATCCCCAGATTCTGAACTATCAGACATAGTCGGAGGTTCTACCACCGAAATAACATCGTCAGCCCACGAAATAATGGCTGTCATCGCCTCGTGGACTGAGCCTTTCTTGGCCTACCTAAATAGGCAGGAGCTCCCTGAAGACCAAAATGAAGCACGCTGCATTGTCCGGTGCTCTAAATCTTACAAAGTCCACGAAGGAGAACTCTATAAGAAAAGTACTACTGGAGTGCTCCAAAGGTGCATCTCCGAAGAGGAAGGGCGGCAGCTCTTGGCTGAAATCCACGCCGGACTGGGCGAGCACCACGCTGTGGCTCGAGCATTAGTGAGCAAGGCCTTCCGTACAGGTTTCTACTAGCCGACGGCCCGAGCAGACGCACAGGACCTTGTCCAACACTGTGTCGGTTGCCAGCTCTTTGCCAATCAGAGCCATATACCCCCTACTGCTCTCCAAATAATCCCCATAACTTGGCCCTTCGCGGTCTGGGGGTTGTATATGGTTGGACCCCTTAAAGGGGGAAGCCATAAGAAAAAATACTTATTGGTCATGGTTGACAAGTTCACCAAATGGATAGAAGCCAAACCAGTGAAAACGGCCGAATCCGGGCCAGTTATAGACTTTATATCCGGGGTCGTACATCGATACGGTGTCCCCCACAGCATCATCACCGATAATGGCTCGAATTTCACGGCCGATGAGGTGAAATCTTGGTGCGGCAAAATGTGCATTAAGCTCGACTATGCTTCCGTCTACCATCCTCAAACAAATGGCCAGGTCGAACAGGCAAACGGTCTTATTATGAGCGGCATCAAACCCAGACTAGTGCGATCCTTGACAGAGTCGGATACTCAGTGGGTCGAGGAGCTCGACTCCGTACTCTGGGGGCTGCGGACCACGCCGAATCGCACCACCGGATACACACCCTTTTTTATGGTGTACGGCGCGGAAGCAGTACTACCATGCGACATAATACATCACTACAAAAAAAATACACTTCTGTGATGATACGTGTTTGTCATAGTAGGTCGCGTTTTTTGTCATGCATGTACATCCATGACAAATTTATGACAGAATCAAGATAGTCATACCTGTGCTGTCGTAGAAGTGTTCGATGACATTACCAAAATTATCATCAGAGAAGTGTCCACTTCCATGATGATAAATCGCGCGTCACAGAAGTGCTTTCGTCAAGGGTGACCGACGCGTGGCACCATCGTAACGGAACGCTGTTAGGCTATCGAGTCGGGTTTTGGATCCGATAACCCGTTAACAGCCCCGACCAATGGGGATTTTCCACGTGTAAAATCATCATTTGCTGGAGGAGACACGTGTCAGGTCCGTGCTGGCACAGTTGTCACTCATCCAATGGGCGAGACGCGCCTATGATATGTTGACACGTGGACCGGCCCATCAAGTTTAAATGGGCCGGCCCAACTAAAGGCCCACAAGATTTTGCGGACCATAATGGGCCGGCCCAGCTAAAGGCCCACGAAATTTTGCGGGCCATAATGGGCTGGCCCAGCTAACGGCCCACAAGATTTCGCGGGCCATAATGGGCCGGCCCAGGTAAAGGCCCACAAGATTTTTGTTTGCCATAATGGGCCGGCCCAGGTAAAGGCCCACAAGATTCTTGCGGATCATAATGGGCCGGCCCGGCTAAAGGCCCACGAGATTTCGCCGACATTAACGGGTCGGCCCAGCTGTAGGCCCACAAGAATTTGAGGGCCCTAGTAGGCCGGCCCATTAACTGGCTGCCATGTTTTGGGCCAAATGCCGGCCCATATTTGATCCGGTCCATTAATGGCCTGCCACGTTCCGGGCCTAATAGTGGCCCATATGAGATCCGGCCCGTTAAAAGCCTACCACGTTCTGGGCCAAATTACGGCCCAGATCAGGTACGGCCCTTTAAGAGGCTATGGGCTCAATTATGGCCCATATCAGATTCGGCCCGTCAACTGGACACTATGCTTTTGGGCCCACTTGCTAGAGGCCCACTTAGTAATTCGGCCTGACATTAGTTTTGGCCTCTTAAGGACCCGTTTAACATTTCGGCCCTATATTAATTTCGGCCTGTTAAATGCCCGTCATATAGTTGGGCCTAACTACGGCCCGGTTTGCATCCGGCCTGCTCGCAGCCGATATCTGATTGGGCCAAACAAGGACCGAGACAATTTTGGCCTGTTAAAAGCCCGTGATTTGATTCGCACAATCATGGGCCGGGGTTCATTTCGGGCTGCTGCCGGCCCGTTAGCTGTTCGGCACGTTTCAGGCCCAACCTACATCGTGATTGCATGACGGCCCGATTATGTACCGTAATTTTACGGTTTGGCCGGTTTACTGCGAAGACAGTAAAATAACTGCAGCATCGTGAATAAGAAAAAACCTAGACTATACAATAAAGAAATTACAGCATATTACATCCACTGGGCATCAAAGTTCGCCACTATGATAATAAAGCACAAGCAGACAGCAGATTACATACACTGGGCATCAAAGATCGCCACCAGTGCAAATAAACACGCCGACAAAATAATATACAAAACCGAGAGCACTTCAATAGAGTTCAAGAAAGGTTAGCCCTGCTGGGGAGCTGCAGCGCAAGCAGCTGAGCAAGATGATGAGACTGCGCTTGTTCAACACTTAAATCTTCCTCACTCTGAAAGATAAACAAGCAGACAGATGACAGGTTTTGCACATAAAAGTATCAGTGCTGACAATTCATCACATTTCTTACTGACGAATAAAGTGACACAGTTTAAAATTGCATTAACACAATATGGTATTGTTCAGGTCAAGACATGGCAGGAAATGACATTGTGAAGGAGTTGGCAGCTTCACGACACCACTGGATTACAGATCAAGAACTCATAAGTATGAATGGTTAGTGTGCTGTCAATTTATCCCATTTCAGATTGGCAAATAAAGAGACGGTTTAAATAATACTCCCTCCGTCCGGAATTACTTGTCATCAAAATGGATGTGTCTAGAACTAAAATACATCTAGATACATCCATTTCAATGACAAGTATTTTCGGACGGAGGGAGTAGTAGAATGATATGACATTGTTCATAGTTAAGACATTGCAGAATATGACATTGTGCTGTAGTGGGTAGGTTCACCACACCACTGGATTACGGATGAAGAACAGAAGCATACATGCAGTGCAAAAGAAGATCACTTGCTCTGTATACTTTAATTTACATGGTATGAATAAGGAACTTGGTTGTACAACTGAAAACTTAAATTGAGAAAGGACAAACTTTTGTTTATGAACTACTCCCTCCGTTCTAAAATAGATGACCCAACTTTATACTAACTTCAGTACAAAATTGGGTCATCTATTTTGGAACGGAGGGAGTACATAATAAACTTTAAACATGCAATTTGATGCAAACACCAAAAATAAACAGCTGTTGCAGTCATGCCTAACCAAATATATACAACAAAGTTTGAAGGCTTGAGATGGACAAACTTACATTATTGGTGAAGACAGGCTCTATAAAGGCCTTGTCCATGCTGATGGGGGGGGGCAATTCAAGAAGTTTACCACAGAATCTTCTTCATAAGCATTGCCTTTATTCTACATTTTGTTAAGAGTAAATATAGATGTGATAATATACAAAAAAATGGAGAATATTTAAGATAAGATGAAGAGTGATGCTACATAACCAAGTAGCTATAAATGTAAGTGCAGCGATACAGGCAAAAGGTACAGCCAAGAGCAATGCACAGCTAAACTTCTTCAGTACCAACCTTATGGTAAGAGTAAATATAGATCTGATGTGTAGAAAATGGAGGGCAAAGGAAAATAAGCTGCAGAGTGATGGTACATGAACAACTACCTGTCATTATAAGTACACTGATAAAGGACAGCATGTACTTACAAGAACAATGCAGAGCTAAAAAAACATTGGCATTGGATACTGAAGAATTTGGAGCGAACAATTGATAAGCAAGCTATCATGCATACTGCTGTCACATAATGAACCAGGTATGTATGCAAGTACAGTGATACAGGACAATAGGTACTAACAAGAGCAAAGCAGCGGGCAGCATATTTGCGATATCCTGTCGTTCTTTTCAAACCGGAATTCTTCTTCGAGCAGATTTCCTGCAAACAAGATCCGTAAGGCACATGCGGAAAAGTAGAAGTTCAAATTGTCATGTGATTTCATAGACAGTACCTCATCCTGGGAACGAGACCAGTGCATAACAATGTTTTTCCATTCAATGTCTTCTAAATTTAGCACAGGAGACTTCACCGGAAATTCGTTTATAGATTTGCCACCAAAGTGTGATTTCCTCAGGTAACACCGATACTGCTGCAATGCTTCCTTGAAAAGCACAAGCAAGCTTTCCTCGTCATGTCTATCCAGATTGACCCTCGCCTAGTTACAACAATGTAATGTAAATCATTGATGTGTTCAATCAGCAGAAAACAGGAAAATAATAACCATGAATAATAGCACTTACACGTAAGTTGGACAGGAAGATGTGAAAATGGTGTTTGTCTTCACAATAATCTTCCCATGATGGGAATATATGCACGTAGTCCCTAACAACATTGAAAGCATTGTCTTTTAAACTGGGAATAAATGGAATGGGGTTCCAATCTGCAGGAATTGGCCGTCTCTGCAGTTGGGATAGGTCTTCGGCCGGTGGACTTGCTGTACTTTTTGCTGGAGTGGGATTTTTCTGTGGTACAGCTGGTGCTATGGCAAATGAAATCGGTATACCTTTTGCTGGAGTGCAGGTCCTGTGTGGTGGGGCTAGTGGTGTGGCCAGTGAAGTATGGGTACAGTCTGCTGGAGTCGGTCCTACGTTTTGTGTCACAGCTCTATCGAACATGGTAAAGAAGAGCAAGCAGATTTTGGATAATAAAATGTTGGTTGCGCAGTGCCCACACATGATGAACCAGAGCGCATTAAGAATGCAACTCCCAGCTGTCTCTCGACCATTTCAGGCGGTTGGATGAAGATCCTACGTCTCCTAACCCTTCTTCTTCCTCGTCTGTGATTCTTCCCATACAGAACACCGCACGGGCCGCCGGCCGGACCACCGGCCCCCACCGCCTGTGTTCCTCCGCCACCCCCACCCCCCACCCGCGTCGAGTTTTCTTCGTTCGGCGAGGCCCCACAACCACCCGAGCCCCTTGGATCGCACCGGCGAACTCCGGCGAGCTCTGAAAAATCGACTGACCCAATTTTGAAATTTAGTCTACTGTGATTTAACTAGTGTGGAATATAAAAGGGGAAAACCATAAGCATTGGGAGTATAGTGTTGAGCGTGCCATGGCGGATCTGGAGGTGCAAACCGGACAAAGGCAACTTCGCAACCAAGACAAGAAATCAGAGTAAAGCAGTGGCGATCTATTTTCTTGCTGCGATAAATAAGTTGAGCAGATACGAAAGAGTACCGCCTCTGGTGCGGCGCCGTGTACGCATCTGGTGAGAATTTGACGGTGCTGCGGTAGCGATGGCTGTCGGCGGCGTGGAAGCAGATCTAGGAGGGTAGACGGTGGCGGCGGGGCGCGGTGGACGAGACGGTCGTAGGAGCGGCGCCGGCAAGGTGGACGACGGCGGGGATGAAGCGAGAGGACGGGATGCAAGGATCCCGGTCCGAAGGCGTGGATGAGAGAGGTCGATCTCTTGTAATGGACGGCGGCGTCGGGGTATCAGCTCCGGCATGGTGGAGGAGGACGGCGGTGGATGGGGTGGCGGACGGCGGCGGACGGAGGAGGGTGGGGTGGAGAGGGTGTTTTGGCGCCCACGGAGTACGAATGGGGAAAAGGGAGGTAGAGAGGAAGGGGGGAACCATGTAGTCAGGGCGCGCTTGTCTCAAATGCGAGGAAATTTACAAACTTAGCCCCCGTTTCAAATTTCTACTACGTACATCACAGCAACATTAGTCGGTTGGGGATAGGACGGTAATCTCGCATACACCGAATATTTGCCGACGAGAGTTTGTTTTTGGCGCCCACCGTGTATGAATATGAATCGGGGAGGGAGTCGATTTCGGCCGAGGGCACACTGTGTTTTGGCGCCCACCGTGTATGAATCCGGGTGAGAGGCGGTTACGTCACGTTTGGGTGAAATTACAAACCTACCCCTATCGAAACCTATAGAAATCCAGCAGATAGGCTTTGCGCGGCAGGGATAGGCAGTAGTGATTTCCATCTCGCAGATTTTGGTTTCGGGCGGTTACTGCGACTTTCCCCGCTTCGTTCAAATTTTGCACAGTGCACGTTTACCGTGCCAACTCAATTCGAATCCCGTTTGTATTCTACTATTTTTTTCGGGCGGGATCCATTTTCAATTGGAATTACATTCTATATACATCATTTTTTTACATATATACTTTCAAAAGCACAACAAAGAATTCTGCTCCTTTATATGTATAATATGATTTACAAATACAACGATCTCGAAATCTTAAGGTTGAATTCGAAAAAATTTAACCAAATTATGTTCTACTAAAATGTATGGATCAGTAATATCTACATATTAAATAACATAGATGTGCGTGAATTCATATGAGTATGCATGTTTGATAGATCAATTTTGGTTCGAGTATGGATTACATGTATCATCATCTCGAATTCAAATATTTGAATCCCTTTTTTGTTCACTCCTTTCACGCCCATCTCTCTCGCATGCATGCTCCTTCAGGTAGCCATCACTCTCTTTTCTCCAGCTCACCCGCACGCTCACTTCATGTTTCTCCTATCCTCGCAAACATGGTCTCTCGACGTCTCCCTTGAGAAGTGTCACACTCTCCCTATCATTATACATTACACGGTTTTCATTATCTCTCACGTCTCTACTGTTCTCTGGTATCACTCGGTACCTAAGCTTTCTTTTTCACCGCCACACACACAGTCTCCACTCGTCTTTCACTTTGTCTTTCTCTCTATGGGATTCTCTCACACACCCTATGTGTCTCTACATATGACTCATACCACTAAAATTACTCTCTCTCTCTCCTGTAGACACAACATTTGTTGCGGTCTCCTTTTCGTCTCCATCCCAGACTGACACCGATCAGACAACCTCGACTACCGTCTCCTCTCTCTCTCTCTCACAGACACACACACACACAACTCCTGCTTCCACCCCCTTCCCGACTACCGTCTCTCTCTCACACACACAAAACTCTCGCTTTCGCACCCCGACTCGTATTTCTCTCACAAGCATTTATCGACTAGCTAGCCTCTAGATAGGTTTATACACCCGCACACTCATGCTTCCACCATCGCATACATGTCTCTCTCTCGCTCCTTGCATCTATGTAGCTTTTTCTTCCCTTCTCGAGACACGCCCTCTCAATCGTGCACACACACACACACACTATCGCCTCATTTTAAGCTGATACCTATCACACACACACTACTTGTGTCTTTGTCACACATGCACTCCGTCCTCCTCCGCTCTCCCTCTCTCACACACACACATGGGCTTTTTGCAACAACTAGCAAGATACCATGCGTTGCACGGAACATCAAGATGCATTTGTATGAGTAGTTTATCTTGTGGGGGAAAAGGATGAACGAGGGAAGACCTTATTTGCAAATATGGAGAGGGGTGTGGGTATCTTTTTGCAAAATTGCCATAGTTTCCTTCCTATCCGTCAGATATAGATCGGACGGCCTATATTGCAGGATGGCAGGCACACGATCATCACCGACAATGCTTTTTATAAGAGTAGGGATAAAAAATAGAGTTGGTGATGATGGTGGGCCTGCCATCCTGCAATGTAGGTCGTCCGATTTATATCTGACGGATAGGAAGGAAAATATGGCAATTTACCCACACTCTTCACCACATTTGCAGATAAGGCCTTCCCTCGTTCATCCTTTTCTCCCACGAGATTTTGATGTTCCGTGCAACGCACGGGCATCTTGCTAGTAAGAGTAGAAATTAGACATACTCCCTCCGTCCGCGAATAAGTGTACATCTAGCTTTTGTCTTAAGTCAAAGTTTTAAAACTTTGACCAACTTTCTAGGGAAAAGTAGAAGCATTTATGGCACTAAATTAGTATCACTAGATCTGTTTTGAAATGTACTTTGATAATATACCAATTTGATGCCATATATGTTACTACTATTTTTTATAAAGTTGGTCAAAATTTTAAAACTTTGACTTAGAATAAAAGCTAGATGTACACTTATTCGTGGACGGAGGGAGTATACCACTTCTCGAATCTTGAAACCAACAACATGCCTCCCTTATCTCATCAAAACCGCCAAAGGAATATATTTTGAGTGAAACATAACATATTTTTAGTGATATACGTATTTCAAAACTAGACTTTTTTCTATCAAATCGGTGAATATGTATTAATCTACTTTGATCGTGTGGCAACGCATTGGCACATTGCTAGTAGTTATTATAATTTTTTGGACACCAGACAAACGGTGGAGTACATATACGAAGAGAAGAGGCGCACGCACGCAGTCGGCCTCTCGCTGTCTCGCACACATGAGTGTTACGTAAAGGCGACGTTAACAAATAAACCCTAAAACCCTAGGTGCATGATTGCTGCATTCGCGGGTACCGGGTACGTGGTGGAGCACCTTTGTAGGAGTTGATGGTCGGGACCACAGGTGAACGACTTGGAGCGCGGTGGCTCGCCAGTTGCCACAGACCGAGTAGCCACGTTTAAAATATCGTTTTTTAGCGGGGTTAAGAGTTCCGATTTTAAATGGCACGTTATAAGTAGTAAGTAGTTTTTAGAACGATTGGTATGGAGCGAAAATGGAATTCATAGTACTACGTACCTCCTTGGCGTATGGTTGTATGGGTTTATGTTACGAGATGTTGAACCTGGTAGTTCTAGGGCAAATACTATGGTTTAGATTTAGATGCTGGTTTTCAGTAATCGGAAGGGGAAACCCTTCTTTGATTAAAAAAACTACTACCTCCATTCTGGTTTACTAGTCCCCATCGTACTTTGGGTCAAAGTTTGTCCACGAATTTTACTTGTAAAATGTGAATGGAAAACGAGATTTTGTTATACCCAAACAAAAAAGGACTGGAGGGAGTGATTGCTCTGACACGGACGCGACCTCTCATAGCGCAGGCATTGAACCGGCGCGCCGGCCAAGAGGGCCGCACTCGCTGCAGGCCCGGCTGAGCACGCCTCCTCGCCGCGTGCAACCAGCTTAAGACTGCCCCGCCTGCCTTCATTGAATCCGCGCGTGTGCCGGCAACACGTCCTTCCGCGAGCCGGCAGGCATTTTAGAACACAAAAAATGACTAAAATATAATTAATTTACGCATGGTCTTGACTTGTTGTGCTCGCACTGGTAGCAGGAACTAGTAGAGGTTTTTCTTTATTTATAACTCTCCTCACATTTTTTTGGCTTTGAAGTGAATCATGGTTGTGGACATTATGTATGAATGTGCAGATATCTGTGAACATGAGTTTGATGTGGAAGTTGGACTTGGAATGTCGGGCTTGCGCGTGAACTATACCATGTCCAATGCTTCGTCTGTTATTGTTTGGAAAGTAATTGCTGTTATTACATGACCCGAAAAAAACATTTTGTGCCACATCAGTAGATGCACAGACATCACAACAGGCATGCTGACTGGATAAACATTTGAACCTAGCTATTATGAAGGAAATTTTGTATTGACAACAGTTTTAGATAGCAGGAGACGCCTAGCCTGCTCTGCCTCTGCTAGCTTATTTCTGGCTTCTTCCATCTCTTCTTTGGCTTGGGTGAAGAGAGCATCTGATTGCTCTTTTCGCTTCTTCAGGAACTCAGCTACATTCTCAAGGGCTGCTGCACGCTTTCTTTCAGCCTTTACTAATGCCACGAGGACACGAACAGCTGACGACTCCACCTGGCTTGTGTGTAATCCAGCATCATCTGGGAATTTGCACCTTGTGTCTAATCCAGCATCATTAGGGAACTGGCACCTTGTGTGTAATCCAGCCTCATTTTGGAAACATGATCTCGAGGTTGACCATACTTCCCTCCTCGCAGGAACTGCATCCTGACATGAAGTTACTTCTTTTTTAGATCAATACTCAGAGAAACCTAGATCCATTTAGTAGAAGCCAGATAAACAGAACTCGGAGAAGTGAATTCAAAAGGAAAAGAAATATAAAAACAGACTACACGGTGAGAACACCCACTTCCTACATCAAGTTAAAAACGAAAGCATTAGGACGATTAAGACTCTTCTTATTACACATCGAAGAACACCACGCTTAAGAGAAACAGAAACTACAACATATACACATCGAAGAACACGAGGCTAAACGAAAGTAATTGAAAGGGTGTTACTTACCAAAGCTCGTTTTACAGGTTCGGTGCAGCTCCTCTTTAACTTGCCACGCTCCTTGAAGATGTCCCGAATATCCCGTGTTTGGTCTTCATTGCTCCTCTGCATGTTCACACTCGTGGTTTCAAAATCTCAACATGGCAAGAAAAATACTACTAGTAATACTCGCGCATCTTGTGGGCAACATTAAAGCACTCGTCTGCCATGTTAGAGCATCTCCAACAGAATCGCAACGCGCGGCGCTTTAAAAAAGCGTTTACAGTGCTGAGATCGAGAAGTAGATACTAGAGAGTAGAGGATAGTTCTTAGCATAGATAGATACAAAAAAGATAATTCAACTACTCCTCGTCGTCCGACTGCTCCTCGGTGATGTCGTCCTCCGATGTCTGACTGTAGACGTGAAGATACCGATCATCGTCGGATTCCCAGGGCGACGCTGCTCCTAGCCTCATGTTGTATTGAGCGTCCGCTTTTCGACTACGCTTGTCCTCGCGATAGGCGACTCGCTCCGCCCTCCTCTTATCCCTCTCCGCCCTCCTTTGCGCGTAGAACTCGCGCTCCTTGATGATGTCCTACGGGAAGTGTTGGTGCCACAGCGCAATGGCTTCCTTGTCCATCTCGGCGATGCCGAGACGGTGCTCCCGCCTCCGGTTGTCGCGACGATCCTCGTCGGTGCTAAGCCGCGGCAGAGGAGCGAGCTCCTGCGCCCGCTCCCGCGTCGGCAATTTCAGGAAGTTCAATGTTCTATGAGGCCACCGGAGGTGCCACGCCGCCGCGTCGTACGCGCGGGAGGCCTCGGTGGCGGTGTCGAAATTGCCGAGGCCGAGGCGCATCCCGCGGAACCGGATCTCGGCGGAGAAGCCGCCGGAGGGGCGCGCACGGACGCCGCGGTATCCCAAAGTTTCCCGGCAACGCGGCGGCATGGTGGCGCGGTGGTGGCGAGGCAAAAAAGAGCGGGGAGAGAGCGGTGGCGAGGCACAGAGCGGTGGCGAGGCACAGAGCGGTGGGAGGGCGTTGGATTTTATAAAGCGCGCCGGACGCCGCGCGCCAAAACTAGCGCACGCCCGACCGCTTTTTCCCGCGCGCGCACGATCCTTTCCCGACGTCTCTGCTATCTCTACTCTCTTCTCTACGGTTATATTTATTTAATATTTAATATTTAATATTTATCTCTACTTCCTTTATTGTCTACTTTTTTTCTCTATACTTTTTTTCTTGCAATATAGGCCGTCCGATTTATATCTGACAGATAGGAAGGAAACAAATGGGAATTTTGCAAAAAGATACCCATACCCCTCTCCAGATTTGCAAATAAGGCTTTCCCTCGTTCATCCTTTTCTCCCACAAGATAAACTACTCATACAAATGCATCTTGATGCGTGCAACCCATGGGCATCTTGCTAGTTCTAAAAACCTTTCCATCATTTGCCACACTGCTGGTTGCAGATGAAAAACCTACCCAAGCACAGCGCGATACAGGAGCGACGCACAATTACAAGCTGATATTCTGTTGGACAATGGAGGCTATAACCAATTACTTTTACGGGAACAATAGCACCCAGGAAAATTGAAGGGTAGGTATGAACAAAATTGGAACTGCACATGTACTGCTAAGTGATTCAATACACACATTACCAATCGAGGAGGAGAACGATGGTCGCGGCGGCCTCTGTGAGTCATGGTCGGCAACGGGAGTCAGTTCATTGTCCACGACGGTGGTACTTCTGCGCTTGGCGTCGGCTTCCGGGAAGCAGATCCGAGACCGTGGAAGACGATGCCGGGGAAGAGGCTCCGTCTACGACGACGACGGTGGACCGGCTCCAGTGCGGCGTACGAGGTCGTCGATGAGGCAGATGCGCTGCGGTGGACGAGTGCGCCGATGTAAAGGGGAGGAGCACGAAGGCTGCGGTGCCGTGGAGAAGTCTATTTTGCGGTGGGGATAGAAAATGGGGAGTATTCAGGTGTACTACTCTGGGTGCCGGGGTGGGGCTGGCTGGGTAGGGTGAACCTGAAGTTACGAAAACAGCCCCCTACCAAGCGTCGTACGTAGGCCTGTTCCGAAGGCTATGATGGTAACTTCCCACTGCTCGAATCAGGGTCGCGGGAGATTTTCCCGCCGACCTCAAAATTTTGTGACACTGGACTCCCCGTGTGGCGTGTTGAGTGATTCGGCTAAGCAACTAGCGAGTAGTAGTAGTAAACTCTGCATATTAGGTTTGACCGAAGTCAAACTTCCTAAAGTTTGACCAAGTTTATATAAAAATATAAACATTTACCATAACAAATATGTATGATGTGGAAGTACATTCAATAATGAATCTAATGGTATTTATTTGTTATTGTATATGTTAATATTTTTTGTTATAAGCTTTCTGAGAGTTTACAAAACTTGACTTTGACCAATGCTAATACGCGGACTTAAATAAAAACGGAGGGAGTACACATTTGTTTTCTTAGTTTGTAGTGAACTAATCATTTGTTGAAATTGTGAAATAAATATATTAGGCTATTGACTTCGAATGTAATGGTCTATACAATTCAATAGTTACAATCATTGTCGAATCCCAAGATGTATACAAGGTCTATAGTACTTCACAACATTCTCAAACTCACATAATCCCGGTCAAATGAGAATCTAAATGCATTTCATAGTTATTACTTTGTAGGATGCAACAAAAACAACCAAAACTCTACATCAGCCATTATAGAAGCAACATTTTGACATATCCCATTGTGTGAATGAAACGTGCAGAGAGAGCTTTTGAAGATGGAGCAGATAGGGCGGGAAAGATTGTATGTATGTGGACGAGAGAGTAGGAGACAAACCTAACGAGACACACACACACACACAGAGAGAGAGAGAGAGAGAGAGAGAGGAAGAAGTTAGGTCTGTGAGAAAGATGGAGACATGTAATATACGTGATTCTGTATACGTGGAAGGAGAAGAGACAACATGTTTGATGAGAGAGCTGGAAAAACATGGACGAGAGGGGAAGGATCTCATGGGTTGAGGGATTGACAATTTTGTGCGGGGGAGAGAGGGATTGGTAATTTTGTGCAAGAGAGAGAGAGGGTGGGGGGAGGAGTCAGTCAGCCGTCGTCACATCACCCTGCTTCCAAATGACCCCGCATTCTCTAGCGCGGTGTGGTCGCCGTCTTCGATCTGCTCGATGCCCTCTTTGAAGATTGAGGTGTTGTGCATGTTGGGGTGCAAAGAAGCACAAGCGAGAGTGGTCGCCGTATAACCTTGGATGGGGATGAATTGTGTGCTCGGGGGAGTGTGTGTGTGTGTGTTGTGCTGCGTGCGTGCGTGTGTGTGTGTGTGTGTGTGTCAGATATTGAGCGAAAACAAACCTAAGGAGAGAAATGGGTATTCACGAAGAGATTGCGCGGGCCTTGAGGTGGGCAGGGGCCGAGTGAGGGTGTCAAAATGTGCGCGTTGATGCATATGTTGCATGCGATCGTGCGAGGGACGGACGAATCGAGAGAGATGGTTGTTGTGTTACGGATGCTCCTCTCTCTCTCCCCCCTCTCTCTCTCTCTCTCTCACACACACACACACAAGCAAACTAGAAGACCGTTCTCTCATGTATACACAACGTATCGGCATCTGTCTATGTCTCACTCATGCATGATCGTTTGCACATTCACACCTCTCTATGTCTGTATCACACGCACACCGTCTCCACATTGCCCTTCCGCCACAACACACATATGGACACATACACACGTTCTCTCTCAGTCACACACACAAAATAAGTATTAAAAAAACTAGGGCGCACCTAAAACGTCCAAATCCAAATAAACACAAACTGGAGCTAAATTCAAATATATGGAAATATTGCAGCGTCAAGAACTTTCCCAGGAAAAAAAGTTGAGTAATATTCGAGGATTGTTTTCACACACACAAAAAGGTTCGGTGGATGTCCTTCGAGCGCGACACGGTGACGCACCGTTCGATCGACCGCGCGGCCGCGGTTCACGCGCTTGCACAGGATTCCGTATCGTGGCTGTGGTACTAACTTCAAAAAAAAAAAGCGCTGCCTAAGTCTAATGTTTACGTGTACTAGTACGGTTTTCTTTTAAGTTTGACCAACCTCATATAAAACTAAAGTAAGCTCCCATACGCGCACTCATCAATATGCCGCCGCCGCCGTTGCGCATGCCGGCGCCCGCCTGCTCCGGCCAACAATTTCTCGCCCATCACCGCCGTGTCGCCGCCATCCCTGTGCCATGAAGCCGAAGGCTCGCCCGCTCACGTCGTCTGCAGTCCCTCCTCGCCATGCCGCCGCGCTGCCAAGCACGCGAGCAGCTGGTGGAGCCGCGTCTATGCACGCAGCGTACGAAGAGGAGGACGAGCGCGTGCTCCAGCACGCCGGCGAGGAGGAACTAGCGTGTCATTGTCGTCTCCGCCCGCGCGGAGGAGGCGCGCATGGTGGCTGTCGCGGCGGAAGCCGGTCGCGCGCGCGTCGAGCCCGCAAACCGGGTGCGGACGCGGAATCTACCTTCGAGACCTTGAATGCCACGTGGATCCTGCAATCTGAAGGAGCAATTTGGGTCAGTCAACTCATGTGAGCCGTTTGATGCAACATGGATGGCTAGAAGGGCTTCTTCCACCTCTTCTGTCGTCTTCTTCCTTCGCTCCGTCGAACTTCTTTCACAAATCGACTGACCCAAATTATACTACTAGTACGAACGTATTAAGTACAGTGGGAACACGAAGGTACGAGCAGTAGTACCAACTGCAAGAAGAACAGTAGTAAGACATAGTACTAGTACTACTCTACGTACTAAACAGTTCAAATAACGAGAAAGAACATAAACATAGTTCTGCTGGGGCCTCAGCACAACACACCCTTGAAAATAAACTAAGCAACTAGTCAGCTTGACACTGCAGTAGAACCAGCATGAGCGACGGCACTGCCACCTACTCGGAGTCCGAGTCCACGTCCTCGACTTCGTCCTCGTCCCTCTTCCTCTTCCTCTTCGCCGACGCTTCTTTGCTTGAACCGGACACTGGGCTCTGCTTCTTCATCCAACCCATGTAGATATTTAAACAAAGGTAGGCATCCATTGCTGCGTACAGGATGTGATCTTCATCTAATGTCTTCGACTCCCATGCATGATGAAACTCGTGATGAGGTTTCTTCAGTTTAGCGTACGAAGGATCAATCATGGCTGCTGCCAGGGTCAGCATTGAAGGTTGAGAGGAGGACACCAGGCTTGCCTTCTGGAGATCGAAGGGCTGGCCTACAACGAGACCTATCCGACGCAGGACTTCTTTGTCGTTCTTAAAGCCTACAGTAACGAATTTCACTCTTTTGTCCTTGAGGAAGTTCTTAAAATCCTGGCACTCAACGTCGGCATGGCATATGTGGTAGACCAAGCAAACGTTATGTACGCAAACCTGGATCACGGCGGGCTTCTTCCTCTCTTCGTCCTTTAGATCCTTCTCTCGTCCCAGGACTGTGGTGTACTCAACATCTAGCCCAGCGACCCACTCATCCGTTGAACTGTTGAACATGCGTAGGAAGCGAGCAAGCCATGCTTTCACCGTCGCGGATCCACGTGTGTAGATGACGATGAACTGATCGCCGGTGATGGCTCTAACCTGGTACTCAGCGGCGACCATGGAGATTTGGGAGGCCATGGATTTTGGAGGAGGGTTAGGAGAAGTTGAACTGTTGTACCCCGCAAAAACTGGGAGCGAACTAATGTGAAAGGACGGGACGACTGGGAGCGAACTGTTGTGAGGTAGAGTAGAAGACGGGGACGAGTAGGGTGTGCGAACGGCGTGGGGTTGCTGGCTTGCCCGGTGGATAAACGGCTGCAAGCCCCCAAAGAGTTCTCGAGAACTATGCGGGACCCACTAGATGTCATGTCTACTAGACCCATATCGTAGGCCTGACGGTATAGCTTCTGCCTGTTCGCACGCCATGCCGGCGCGTGGATGTAACTTCACTTAATTCCGTCAACCGTCGCGCCTCCCACGACCTTCGCCTCCCTCGCGCGGTCGCGCCCTTTGAGACTTCGACCGGCTAAAAATGAGCAATTTTTTTGCCTACTCCGCATGCATGATACTCCCTCTGGTCCTTTTTACTCCCGTCAACCGTTTGCAAAGTGTTTGACCAAATATATACTTTTTTTAAACACCACCTTATATTAATTAACCAGCCACACCAGTACACTCATTCGATACAATATTCACCACACAGGGCGGTACGTTATTTACAAGAATACCATCTAATCTATTGTCAAAGCTATACTTAGCGATTAAGTGTGCCACCTTATTGGCCGAACGGCTAATCTTTGACAATTGAAGATTGTTGATCAACTTCGAGATGCTCAACGCTTTCATCTTCAGGTCACGCATAGCAGACCTGTCATAGTCCCCCGATGCAAGAGACGCTACCACAAAAGCGCAATCAGTCTCTAAAATTACAGGATTATGAAGAGAAATACCTATGTAGAGACCGGCAATGCAAGCCCTAAGCTCCGCTTCCTCCACGCTTTGACATGCATCAATGAAATCCCACGACCAAATTTATACTAAAAATATCAATATCTACAATACTGATTATAATGAGTATAAGAACTACGTTTTATAATGAGTGTAAAAATATTGATTTGACATTGTGAATGTTGATACTCCCTCCGTCTAGGTGAGTAAGTCATCTTAGGCTGTGCACCGTGACCAAGGAGGAGGGGAAAACGAGAGACATTAATGTTTATTTGCTAATTAAATAGTATTGCATGCAATGAACTAACCACTGCATGTCATGTTTGATAGTCTCAGGTCATTAAAAGCATGCACACCCTCATCTCTTATTGGTTGATATGTCAAGAAACAAGAAACGAGGTAGAAGTTAATGCACCGCGCCTACGTGTTTTGGGATTATTTGGTTTTCGTAAGATGACTTACACACCTAGCTATTAGAGTACCACTACCTCCCTTCTAGTTTAAAGGGCTCGACTCAAAAATTTCACCTACTCTTAGCAAGATAGTAGAGGCGGTGGAATAGTTTTTGAAGTCTGCAAAAGTACTCAACTAATGCTGTCGTTCTTCACAAAAAAATGTGTTTACCAATGCATGCATGAACACTAGTTAGTCTAACCCCCCTCTCTTCTTTAATTCTTTGCCACATCAGCATGTTTGCTATTCCCGTGTACCAGCTAAGATACCACCATGATGGCCAGCCTTAATCATCGCATGCAATAATTTAGTGCACCTTGAAATATGAACATGTGTGGGGCGTGTATGTTTTTAATGACTTGAGACTATACCTAGCCCGGCATGCAAGATGACTTATTATGCACCGTTCCCCATACCTGCAGGAAGCCCGTTCGTCTCCAAATCTTTTCCTCTCCATGTGTGGAAACAATATGCCTGCCAAACTCTCCTTCTCCCTCCGGCGGTCCCACCACTCCACCCCGTGTGAAAAAATCTGCATGCATGACTCTCCTCCCCCCACGCTCGTCCAATCGGTTGTGACCAGCAATATTTCCACCCCTTCGCTCCCCCGTAATTTACTCCAACGAATATGCCCATGTAGCTTTTACTTAACTTCAGGTGCATTGGGTCACTGACATAAGGGCCCAGCAGTGTACTGGCCCACATGTCAGTGATGCAACTGGACCTGCAGTTAAGTCAGTGCAGCTCAGTCCATATCTTACGTAGGTGTGCCATTGCTCGCTATAAATACTGCGCCTCCCACGACATCGCTATCTCCTCCCCCTCACGTTCACATTCATCGCTATCTCCTCCCCCTCCCTCTCACGTCGATCACCATGGCATCTCCCCTACCAAGCCCTAGGAGCCCCTTGCTGCACTGCACGGACTGTCACGCATCGCCTTTCCGTTCCTCGCCGCCACTAGTCGAGGAGGACGCGTCGGCGTTCCGCTCCTCGCCGCTACGCGATGCGTCGCCGTTCCGTTCCTCGCCGCCACTAGTCGAGGAGGACGCGTCGGTGTTCCACTCCTCGTCGCGACGTGACGCGTCGCCATTCCATTCCTCGCCGCCACTAGTCGAGGAGGACACGTCGGCATTCCGCTCCTCGCCGCGACGCATCGAGGTGGACGCGTCGGCGTTCTCAATCTCGCCGGCACGCGCGTCGGAGGACGCGTCGGCTCCCCGCTACGAGGAGAACGCCGTGCCGCCCGCCGAGCCCCCCAGCCATGAGGAGCTTTGGAAAGAAATGGATGTCGCCTTCTGGGAGGCTTTGCCTCTAGCAGAGCGCGCCAAATTGAGGCGGAGAAGAAGGCCGAGGAAGAGAAGCGCACCGCGCAACATGCTTTCTGGGAGATCTGTGTCGCGTCCGAGAGAGTCAAGCAATTAGTTCTTTGGTAGAAGGCTCGTGCGAGGGCCGTGGGGGTGGCGGTGGACGCCCGTGCCGACGCCCTGAGTGCAGTCGGGCCCAAGCGCCTCATCTACGCTTGGCGGTACATGGAACGGGTGCACGCTTCCAGCCATGAGGAGTACCTGTTGGCGTCGGATCACCACACCGGTGAGATCGCGATCGCCCGCCGGCAAGCCACCAATCATCATCTCGCGAGTTGCGAGGCTGAGGAAGAGGCGTTGTGTCGGCGCGCTGGGAAATGGCCGCGCACCAGGGCACTCGTGGCGCGCCGCAAGCGCTCCTGCGAGCGCCGTGGCTTTTAGGAGTGTAATTTTTGTTTCGTAAGGCGATCTCATTAGTTTTGGGACGCAAATGATAAATCCCGAACATTCAGGAATTTTAGCGTCCTTAATTAAGTAAGTAAAAGGGAAAGTTTGAAAACGTTGTGTATTATTACGCATTTTGCAAGTACGTGCATATAGCACAAACTTTACTATATACTATCGGACTACACGTCTCTCTCGATATATGCTTGCAGACTGTGCTACTCCCTCCGTCCAGGTCAATAAGTCATCTTTGGTTGTGCACGGTGACCAAGAAGGAGGGAAGACTTGTACACCTAGACGGAGGGAGTACTACTATTACTTATGTACGTGCAAATGCACGTTTGAACATTACGATGCGGTTTTTGTAAAAGTGGAAAAACAGCACTAGTCAAGCTTGTGAAACGATTCAATGCAAAACAAATGCAAAAATGCTCGTTTGATTGTTTACTTTTAGCTTCCTTCTCTGTGGTTATTTCTCTGTGCACCGTGACCAAGGAGGAGGAGAAAACGAGAAACGTTAATGTTTATTTGCTAATTAATAGTATTGCATGCAATGAACTAACCACTGCATGTCGTGTTTGATATCTCAAGTCATTAAAAGCATGCACACTCTTTATCTCTTATTGGTTGATATGTCAAGAAACAAGAAACGAGGTAGAAGTTAATGCACCGCGCCTAAGTGTTTTCGGATTATTTGGTTTTCGTAAGATGACTTACACACCTAGATGCACCGCGCCTAAGTGTTTTGAGTAACATTTTATCAGTTAAATCTTTGGTCAAAATTTAGCACAAATTACAATGGTGAGGAATAAACCAGGACGGAGTAGTAGTTTAGAAGCCCAAATAAATGAGTGAGACGCCTTATTGTTACTCTCCACTGTGACTAGTCTTGTGGGAAAAGCTGGGGAAGCCGCCAAAAGAACTGGCCCTAGGAGTAGTAGCTAGGGATCGAGCGTGGGAGATGAACCGGAGAAAGTAAATGCAGAGAGATGAAATGCAAAAAAGACGGAGGGATGTGATGGTTGCTTGTCCGTTTATTTTACCAGGCCATTTATTACTGGGAGTGGTTGGGTTTTGTGATATAGTAGTAAGGTGCCCGTGCGTTGCACCGAAGAGTGAAATGCATTGATCGGGGAGTTGTTTATTTTGACAAAGGATGTAGGGGTCATCTCATGTGTAACGGGTATCGATAGGTTTCTTCGGATATTATTTCATCTCTAGAGCTCACAAACATCCGGGTGAAATAGATAAAAAGGTATCTTTTGCAAACAAAAGCGTTCAACTGTTCAACCTGCATCCAAAACTTGTGAAGAAATAACACTTATTGTGCTTTGCAAGAAATGATCTTTAAGAATTAGTTTTTGAGTATCGATTGTTATACATGTTGGCTACAGATGACATGGCACTTTCTTATAGTCAAGAGTTAGCTATACTATTAAGTAATATTAACCATGCCCTTATACACCTAGACGGAGGGATTAAATCAGGATGACTTGCAAGGGGGCAGAGGAGATGTAAGAAATGGTTCATCGTAAGTCTTTCACCAGTACTGTAGTAAAAATTCATACATGGAAGATTCTAGACTAAACCATAAACGAATACACTTTTATTCATGCGCGATACTCCAATAGAGCAAGATCCTGCATGGAAGTCTCCACATGCTTAGACAGCGGATTACATTGAGCGAAGACTAATGATCAACATTTAACTTGATAATGCGTATTTTTTTAGAAGAACAGGGAGGCTCCTCCCCGGTTCCATTATCAAATGAAACCCAAAGTGTCTTACATCAGCTCACTGAGAGGAGCAGTTCAAAGGAAGGACTGCGGCGAAAGCCACTCAAGTTTAACGACAAGCTTACAGAATCAAAAGCGGCAAAGACACGGGCCATAAGCGCCCACACACACACTACATGTTTTCTAAGTGCACTTGATAATGCGTATGTCCAGGTGAACCTCCTTGGAGTCCCCGTGCACCGAGTCGGCGGGTAAAGGATAGAACGGATGCCATGGGTTTTCCAAGTCCACATTGGCGGGATAGTCCCAGCTCCTCAGATTCCAAGTCTGTCCGATGAGGCCGGTTTCGCCGCCCACGTGACCCGGAGGGGTAGTAACATTGACCTTGCACCCGTACATCTGCCTCGTGTCAGTGTCAGCGTCAGCGGCGACGCCCCTGACGCATGCTACAAAGACGGGGCGGCGGCCTGCGCGGGCCTCGCCGGTGCCCACGATCAAGAGGAAGACGCTGCCGTCCTCCTCCGAGACTAGCAGGCGGCGGTGATCCTCCAGCGACTCCGGCATGGTGAACCGGTAGCACGTGTCGTACTTGATGTTCTCCGCCAAGGGCCAGCAGTGACCGCTGCACGCATCCGTGAGGTGATGCACCATGTCCGCCGGCGAGCCACAAAACGGCATCGGGCACTCATAGCAGTGGACGAAGGGCTCCTTGGAGGCATCGACCAGGCCGTCCATGAAACGGGAGTGGCTGTAGGGGACGTTGCGCCAGTTGAATATGTGAGCAAGTTACTACGAGATTTAATCCGAATAAGCACAAAATAAATCATGACGGCTATAACAGAGATGAAACTAATCATGTGGACTAGCATAGTAGTAGGATACAGAGTAGAAACATGAATTCTACCACGATTTCGAACAGGAAGGACAAAAACACATACGGTGCAACGGGAGCAGCACCGTTGGCGTTGAGGTTGTCGCCCATGTCATTGAGGAAGAGGTTGCCGAGGTTGGGGAAGAAGTCATCGTCGGTGAAGTCGTGGCTGCCAGCAGTCGCGAGAGTGTGCTCCCCAGATTTCAGCAGCGCCCGCCAAATGGAGCGCAGGAGGGAGTGGCTGTAGGGGACGTTGCGGCCGTCGAATGGAGCGCAGGAGTAGCACACGAAGCAGTAGATGGTGTCCTTACTAGTAATCCCTAGTCTCTATCTATCTATATCTATATATATCTACTCTTATAGAAAACCGAGTTGTTGATGATGGTTTGTCTGCCATCTTGTAATATTGACCGTCCGATCTATATCTAACGGATATAAAGCCAACTATGACAATTTTACAAAAGGTACCCACACCTCTCTCCACATTTACAGATAAGGCCTTACCTCGTTCATCCTTATCTCCCACAACCTCGTGCTCCTCCCTATGTCTCTATCTCTACTACTACTCTTTGTTTTTTATAAAAAATTGAATAGTGTTGCACCATCTGCTACACGCCCGGCTGAACACGCCTCCATCATCACCAACTGAGTCTTTTATAGGAGTAGGAGTAGAGAAAAAAACGAGTTGGTGATGATGGTGTGCCGTGCAATGCACGGGCATCTTGCTATTTTTTTGCATATAAGTCCAAACACCACGTAGACACGGTCTTTGAGCATGGTTCATAGTCATTCCACGCTCGGGCATTGAAGTATGTAACTATTTTAGATTAGAATATACTACTCCTCCGGTGCTAGTAGTAGAGCAGAGTCCTACTCTACTACTCTACTCAAGCAAGTTAGGGCATAGTACTGTAGTAGGTACTGTAGGGAGTACCAGTACTGTGATCACTCAAGCAAGTTGTCTGCCATCGACATGACCCTACGCTGCTGGTATGTGTCTCGTAAGTC
This sequence comes from Triticum aestivum, assembly GCF_018294505.1. Lineage (NCBI taxonomy): Eukaryota > Viridiplantae > Streptophyta > Magnoliopsida > Poales > Poaceae > Triticum > Triticum aestivum. The sequence continues at coordinate 730,572,909 of NC_057798.1, read as the reverse complement.
AAGCGGCGTGTTGTAGTCATCATCACCTGTCCACTTCCCGTAGCACATATTCGCTTCTCCATCTTTGTCCGCACATAATCTCGTCCAAGCTTCCATCCCCGCTAAGGCGCCTCCCCCCCTCGTCCGAAACCCAAGCACTAACAATGGCAGAACCGAGCAGCGTCCGCCGAAAGAGTGGCTGGAATTCGCTCCCCACAGAGGTAATCAAGCTCATTGTTTCGCGTGTGGACAATCTCAGTACCATGCCGCTCGCCGCGTGCTCGTCGGGGCTGTACCGTTTACTCAAAGCCCTCAGGCCGGAGCTTTTTAAGCCAGCTCCTTGCTTGCTGATGCCGCCTGATCTTCAGAAACGGCGTGTCACGCAGCATAACGATCGTAGGGTGGCGAGCATCAACCCCCTTCACTGCGATCCGATCCCCGTCAGCCTCAGCTACATTAACGGTATGTACTGGGTCGGCATGAACACGTCTTGGATGGTGCTCGTCGACGGTCGCGGCAGCTGGATGCTCGTGGAGGTCTACACCCGGCGATTGATCCCCCTTCCTTCGATTAACACTGCACTGCTTTGGCACCGCGGCCCAGAATACTCGGAATCTTACAGTAGCCAACATGATACCAAGTTTGATTTGCTCAAGGTTGTAATCTGCCAAGTGCCCACAAGATCTGGGAATTATAAAGATTTCAGGCTAATTGCGTTCTTCAACCGCGGTCTCGCCTATCTGACAGGTCACTGCGGTAAGTGGATAAATCTGCACGTCCATCGCAGGATCATACATCCTCCATGGTTCTCTGATGCCATTGAACACAAGGGCTTCATTTACGCTGTCGACTCCTTCTATGGCTGGACGTATTGCTGGCCTACTCCAGTCATCGCTACAAACGGCTGTTACAGCAGTATGTTACTTTCCTATGATATCATGATGGCTTGCTTATATTACTGTCAACATTTACTGAAAAAATATTCATGCTCATAACATGTTGTTCTTAAGATTGACTAAATCAAGAGCCCTTTTTTATTTGACTCCAACTTGATATGATGTTGTAGGCCGCCTGGTGTCCCTACCCTTCCTAATCCCAGAACCTTTCAAAGAAAAGCGGCATGGCAGTTGCAGGTGGTTCCTGGCTCGATCAGACGATGGCGAAAGATTGATGATCGTTCGCACGTACCGGACGTGTTGTTTCGCGGAATACAATCACAGTCACTGCAAGGTCTTTGAGCAGGATCCCAGCTTCTCTGGGCCTTCAGGAATTTTTGACTGGAGGCTGGTAAGTAGCCTTGGCACACGCTCTCTGTTTGTCGGACTGAATTATCCGATTAACCAGGAGATAACCGACGGCAAGGATCATGATGGCAGCGCGGTTTCGTTCATCAGGCAAAACTGTGTGTACACAGCGTACCATGCGTCTCTGCATGCACCATACCCTGATATGTGCCGCCACGCTCTGCAGCCCAAAGTAGGAGAGAGGGTCGCAAGTATCAGACTTCGACCTGCTGGCTGGAGTTTCCCCCGTCAGGCACCCATCTGGTTCAAGCCGTCAGCCAATCTCCACAGCTTAATAAATAGTAACGTCTAACTGAGCCAGTTAGTTAGATGCGTACACTTGGTGTAGTAGGATCTTTATTTAGTTTGATGCATACACTTGTTCTTTTTTGGTAGCCCTTTTGTAATGATGGCTGATGTTTGGTTTGGAAGAGAGAGCTGCGTCTTCACTCTTCTGGCCTGCTTACTGCTTCTGTTGCACCCCCAGCCCTGGTTGCTGCTGCTGCTGTTTTCAATGTACAATCAGTAGTATATTTCGTCTGTTGGTTGAATATAAATGTGTTGTTAGAACGACAAACACAATGTTTTGGAAGTCGTTGCACGGTTCGATCCTTTAGTGCCCCGTACCGTACGTAGCTCATACTATTTTTCGTACGGAACACATTTTCCACTTGTTGATAACATGCAGCCCACTGATGAAGGCCCAATAGAGAAGCCCATAATTAACTGGAAGGGACGCTCTCACATGAATCCGGCCCAGGTACATGCTCATGGTCCCCTAAACATAAATAAGTAAATAAATAAATAAAGCTAAATGCTCATGCACCAGTTCTTTGGGAAAATAGGTAGCCCAGTATTTCTTTTTGAAGAATACCCAAGCTAGGCCTATTTGTTTTCTCCGAATTACTGGGCTGCAAATCTTTCAAGACGAGCAAATGGGATATTAGTTTTTTTTGAATTTTGTTCTTCACTGATATCTTATACGTATTTCATTGGATTTAACATGACATAGTACTAACTTATTTTTAAATTTGTTTTAGTATGACTATTAATTTTTGGATTAACAATATTTCGTTCCCCAGCAAAAATTTCCCACATATTTAGTTAATTGTTTGACCCTGGTACCGACCAGAAAATGGCCGGCAATTCTAAAAATGGAAAACGGGCTGCAATAAATTCCATATGAATTATAAAATGAGTAAAAATTATAAAAATAATAGCAAATCAGCTGTACACGCCACAGATTTCGAGGCTGACTTGTTTATGCAAGGCTTTGTCAGTGAACACACGATTCTAGCCGCCGTGCTTCTTCAATCTCTAATCTTCCTGCTCTAGCCGCCTAAACTAGCACCGGCGGGACTGCCTGCTCCCTCCTCTTGTGGCCCGCTTTGATGCCGTGCAGGCTTCCCCGACCCACCCTACTCCCTCCGCTGGCCTGGCTGCATGCAATCAACTGCCTCCGTATTACGCGAAAAAAATGATTCCTCCCACTGACATCTGGGGCGCACCGGTTGGGAGGCTGACCTATGGGCCTACTACGTTGACGCGTACGCAGTGCTTGTCAACTTAGTCAACAAACGATTCTAGCAGCAGTAACCGTTGGATTTGAATCGAACGGTCCTGCTGCTTCTTCAATCGCTGCTATTCTTGCACCAGCCGCCAAAACCAGTGTCGGGGAGACCGCCTGCTCCTGCCTCCAGTGGCCGGCTGTGCTGCCTTTGAGGCCTCATCGCCCCCTACTACTCCCACCGCTAGCCAGGCGCTGCAGCGAAGGCAGCATCACACCGCAACCGAACCAGTGAACCCTGGTACTCCTCTCTGCGTGGGCATCCACTGCCGCGTCTTCCCCGGCTCCGCGTCGTCCCCTTCCTAGGCCTCGCTGTCGTCCATCTCCTTGGTGCTCTCGGCGCGGCGTGGTCAATGTGGTCAATGACATTCCATCGGGAGAGTACTGTACGTGTAGAGGCTGACAGCTGGGTCCACAGCCACAGCCTAGTTTTTTTGTGATTTGCCAAGTAAGTTGCTCTGTCAGGCCTGTTGGGCTGCAAATCTTTCAAGACGAGGAGAGCTTTCATTCGGCTGGCCGAGAAAATGGCCCATTAGTAATGAGAAATGGGTTGTACATTTTTAAAACACATCAAACCGGCAGTTAGTTTCAAATATCTTTTTTTCATTTCGAGATTTTAAATTACATTAATTTTTATGCGTGGAGAATTTGTTGGATTTTATATTGATATACATTTATTTTTAAAATCAGTTTGAATGTGAGTCGAAATTTCGGGATTAAAAACAGTTCGGACCGCACCGCAATATGCAAAATTTCGTATAAGTTTTTAACCGTGGCCACAATATGGGCTGTAATGCTAACAAAAAGAATATGGGCTCCAAAAAAACCTTAAGAATTAGCAAATGGGCTGTAAATTATTAAAAATAATGGCAGATGGGTTGTATGCTATTTTCCACAGATTTGAGGCTTTCCTAAAAAAAAGGTTGACGCACAAGCAGTTACTGTTGGATGGTCATCGAACGGCCGTCGTGCTTCTTCAATCTCTGCTCTTCCTGCTCCAGCCGCTCAAACAAGCGCCGGCGGGACTGCCTGCTCCCTCCTCCCCGCGGCCGGCTCTGACAGCTCAGACCCACTAGTTATATCTTCGTACGCAAGGTAGTGCCTCCTTATTACGCACAAAAAAATGAATACTCCCCCTGTTAGCTGGGACCCAGTATAGTGGCAAGTTGACTTGTGGGCCTACTAAGTTGACGGGGACGGAGGGCTTTGTCAACTTAGTCAATATGCACGATTCTAGCTCCAGTGACCGTACGATGTCCATCCAACGGCCGTAGTGCTTCTTCAACCTCTGGTCTTCTTGCTCCAGCCGCCCAAACCCGCGCCGGTCGTGCCTCGTGCTCCTGCCTCCCGTGGCCAGCTGCGATGCGGCGGAGGCATCACCGCGTCCTACTACTCCCACCGCTGGCCAGGCCATCCCTCTACTCACCCACACCCCATGTTATTCTGCGGCGACGGCAGCCTCACACCGCAGCGAACCAGTGAACCCTCGTACTCCTCTATGCATGGGCATCTACTGCCGCGTCTTCCCCGGCTCCGCATCGTCCCCTTCCTAGGCCTCGCCGTCGCCCACTGCCCTGGTGCTCTCGGCGTGGCGTGGTCAACATGGTCAAGGAACAGCTTCCATCGGATGTGGACTGTACGTGGAGAGGCTGACAGCTGGGTCCACGGCCGCAGCAAGGAAGTGCCTCCTTATTACACGCAAAATAATTATTCCTCCACCTGACAGCGGGGACCCACCAGATGGGCCACCATATTTAGCGAAAAAAACGTTTCCCCCCTGACTGCTGGGACCCACCAGCTACACCTTCGCATGCAAGGAAGTGTGTCCGGGCAAAAAAAAACGATTCGCCCCCCTGACTGCTGGGACCCAGCAGCTACATCTTCGCACACAAAGCAAGTGCGTCCGGGAAAAAAAACCTATTCGCCCCTCTGACTGCTGGGACCCACCAGCTACATTTTCGCACGCAAGGAACTGCCTGACAGTCGGGACCCACCTGATCGAAGCGTACGTAGCGTTGTCATTCTGGTCGCGAACTTGTATGTACATATATATTGGTCGATGTAGAGGCGCGCACGTGTCATAGTAGAGGCGCGTATGTGTCGTAGTAGAGGCATGCACGTAGCATGTACACGTACGTACAGCGGCGAGGGTGCAAGAAAGAAAAAATATGGCCACGTACGTACATACGGGCAGGGTCTCGAACGCCTACTCGTGCATATGTACATGTTTGGGTCGGAACGGAGAAACAGCGTCGTCGTCGTGTTCATGGGGAGCCAACCAGCTGGGTCGGAACGGAATGCGTGGTCGTGTTCATCAGGAGGGCTTGGACGGAACAGGCGATGGAAACGAGGCCTGGCGTACCGCACAACGGAGGAAACGGCCTTGTGTTCGACCGGCCACGTTCGAAACGGGGTCCTGTTGATCGGGAGGGGCATGGCGTACCGCAAAATGGAGGAAACGGACCTCCTACGGTCGAAACGGGGGTCCTGTTGATCGGGAGGGGTGTGGTGTACCGCAAAACGGACGAAACGGACCTCCTACGGTCGAAACGGGGGTCCTGTTCATCGGGAGGGGTGTGGCGTACCGCAAAACGGACGAAACGGACTTGTGTTGGAGCGCTACGGTCGAAACGGGGGGAGGGGTGTGGCGTACCGCAAAACGGGACTCCACAGGATACTGTTCATCACCACCATCGACCTCCTCCAGCCTCCACGGGCTACCGTCGACCTCCTCCAGCCTCCACGGGCTCCTGTTCATCCAGCCTCCACCGGCTACTGTTCAACCACCCCTCCACGGGCACCCCTCCACCGTCTACTGTTCATCAAGCCCTCCACACCACAGAGTCTTGTTCAACCACCCCTCCACGGCCACCCCTCCATCGTCTATTGTTCATCCATCCCTCCACACCACGGGTTCCTATTCATCCAGAGGCAATGCCACCACTCAATGTTCATCCACCCCCCCCCCCCGCGCAACGCTCACTGTTCATCCCAGAGGCAGCATTGATCGGCTTCAGTTAGCAGTAGTAGCGAAGGAATCGCTCCATCGGGTTCAGTGAATAGCCATCGATTGATTGCTCGGGTTCAGTAACGTGTAGCCTGCAGTGCAATCGCTCGGGTTCAGTTAGAGCTCACGCCTCGCTCGGCTTCAGTTAGAGCCAACGCCTCGCACACACGCGCGTATGTATGAGAGAAACGCGCATCGCTCCGCCCCTGACCTCCCACCGTAACCGGCAACTCCCGAAAAATTTCCTCCCCCTCGCTTCTACCACGGTTTTTTCCGTCATGGATGGCCCAAAGAATGTCATGCAGCTGCGTCTCCAGCCCGCCCAGGATGAAAAGCCCATTTTCTGTCATGATTTTTTGTCATAGAAGTAGGAGCCCACCATATCAATGATCATACCGGGTTTTGTCACAATTATCGTCATAGAAGTGTCATATGTATGACAGGAAAAAAATTTGTTCGGCCCAAAATGTCACGGATGTGTCTTTTTTGTAGTGCATGATTCTCCACGCATACGCATGTACGAAGAGGAGGAAGCCGAATTAGATCGGCATGATAATTTGGATGCCCTGGAGGAGGAGCGCGATGTCGCTAAGGCCCATTCCGCATTTTATTAGCAACAGGTTCGACGATACCAAAGCAGAGAAGTGCGTGCCAAAACTTATAATATTGGCGAACTCGTTCTACGCTTACCAGAGAAGAAGAAGGACAAGCTCAAACCCAAGTGGGAAGGCCCCTTCATCATTGACAAAGTTCTCACTGGAGGAGCGTACCGCCTACGTAATGCATCCGATAACAGACTCGAGCCGAACCCATGGAACGCGGCCAGACTCCGGAGATTCTATGCCTAGCGCCGAACTCAGTGTCCGTCTCCTTAACCCTTCTTTTTCAATTATGCTCCCTCCCTTTTTTCCTTTCTCAATCTCTTTCTTTTCACACAAGTATTTCATACAGTACGGATTCCCGGATTACTCCGGCCGCACTATGTGTGTAAACTTTACCTGGGGCTTCCTATATGGAAGCTTAATATAAATTACTTTAAGGGCTTCTTGCCCATCACACATGCGTTTCTTTTTCCGTGTGTGCCTTTTCTTTACCAATATATGCATCGATATGACTTAAGACGTGGCCAAGCTAGGTTTCCTGGCTCCTGTGTTTATGCCCTATGTTCCCGTTAATTCGGCTAGGGCATAAGGGGAGCACCTCTGTGATTGTTACTGACGGTTGAGCCGGATGTGTACCTCAGACTGGGTGAAGCCGAAAGCTAGTTTCCTTAAGAGAATATTAGGTCGGTGAACAAAAGATGTCTTCGTTTATTATAACTTTAATCCCCAGATGTTTTGTGTCCTGCGCTTTGGTTTGCAGTCCAGACATGTGCCTTGACACATGCTTACCCAGGGAAAGGAACCCTTAACGGAACTATTCTCCCTGGAAGATGTTTCTTGCTAACCATGCAATATAACATAACTAGTTGGGTACTTGTCTATTCAAGCACTTATGACCCCTACGCCTGGTCTCCACGCATACTCCAGTTTTATATAACCGAGCGGGTATTCGGACACACCCCGGACTTTAGGATCCGGGGGCTGAAGCGAAAAGGTCCGCCACGACAAATGATTTTAAATCCGGCTAGGGGCTACTTATGTCCATCGAATTACACAGTCATTTGGACTGATTATATTCTTCCTCTATACCATCCAACGGGCTATCTAACTTACAATCCTGTTGAGAATACTTTGCGGCTAACGCCACCTGGTCATATACCAAACTCACGGGAATTTCTTGCCCATCTGGCCCGGCCGGTCCAACTTTGGCCATATGGTTCGGATCCAGCTTGGTGTAGCGCGTCTTCACCATCACCCATGCTTCTCTTGCACCTTGCCGACAGGCGGATATCTTCCACAAACGGAAGCGCTGTCGTGCTCCCTGAAGCATGTCCACAAGCCCCCCATGCCCTTTGGCAGGGAGCTTGATGGCCACAAAGACCGCACAATGCCCCACATCACCTGCCGAGCTCGCTCGTGCAGTTGTGAGAGGTCCTGCAGTAAATCACCTGCAGACGCGGGCATCTCCTCCTCAGGGCAACCCATCAACATTCCTGCAAACATAACTTTTTCAATATGCTTCCTCGCCGAACTATACCATGGTTCGATTAGGCACTTATGATAAATGCCGTGGCGAAGCCTTTTGTTCTCCTTCACGGAATCCGCCAGCTGTGCACAGACGTCTTTCAATTCCATGTCTAGCCGAACATTGGCATCTTGAAGCATATTCTTATCATGCTTCACTTGCGTCAGGATGCGCTCACCGGCCTTTAGTTGCCTCTGGAGATGTGACTCGTCCTCCCCGCCGTCCTCCGGATTTACTCCGGGGTTGTCTACAGAACTCTCTGTTAAATTTGTCATACTAACCGGCTGCCAACTGGTGCATTTTCATATAATTCAGATAAATATTACCACATGAGGCCTTCTGGGATTCCTCTAGCTTGGCAACTGTGGCCCTCAGCTGAGTCTTGCACTCCTCTAGCTCCCGAGCCAATTGCTCATTCTTATGAACAAGAATCTGCGCAGGAATTGATACTTAAAACTGTTGTTTCAACCGTTTCAAGTCTCAGGGGCTACTACTATATACATGATTATCAAGCTTTCTTACCCGTATATCTTTGGTATACTGGACTGTCGCCTGGGCGAGTCCGCTTTGAGCAGCTCGGATGTACGTGTCTCCCAAATTGAAGGCATTAAATGCCTCTTCGGAGAAGATGTTGTTGCGAAGCACGGCCCATCGATGCCGATGATCCATGGTGCTCTCTACCTCCGAATTGGTGGCGGAGAGCATATCTACATCCTCTGTCGGAGGACTATGCGGCATCGGCCCTGCGTCCGCCTCCTCTCTCGAAGTTGGTCTTGGAGCCCGAGTGGTGGAGGCGTGGTTGGCAGGATCTCCAGATACAGTCTGGATACTCCTCTTCCTGCCGAAATGTACGAAGGGCGTTGTTATGCTTCAAACGACAACAAAATTGCATGACAGGTTGTTTTCTTACCTCTGTAGAGGCGTGTCGATTCTAATCGCCTTCCTCTTGAGCCTACCCAATCCGGACGGCTGTGGCTGACGGGTCCCTAGGGGCTCAGCCCTGTGCTCCAAACGTCGCTTCTACAAAAGTACGACATATCAGGGATAACGTGTGACATCAGGAAAGAATTCTCTTCGGAGGATCGAGTTTTCGGCTTGGCTTACACGCGACGAAGGTAACAGTCCGGGATAATCGGCAGTAATAGCCACTTGTGCGCCGTCACGGCTCGCCCAATAAAATATCCCGTCAACAAGCTCCACGGCCGCATCTAGGTCTTCTTCGAGTCTGGGATCCAGGGCCCTTTCGGGGTCCTCTGGCTGCGGAGAAGGGCTGGTGATTCCTTCCACGTCCCTCCTCAGTTCCTGCTTGGAAATATCAACGCGGGTGAACTTTAGCAAAGAACGCCACAATGAGTGAAGCGATAAAATAAATAACGACTTACCCAGTTTGGGGGATTGTACATGGAGAATCCGTCTCGCGGTTAGATATGGAGGAGTCCGGACCCTTACGGCCGGACAGTATCCTTGCCAGAGCGGTGGGGGAGTCCGGATCCTTACGGCCGCAGCGGGTGGCATCGTCTGTCCCGTTGTACTGCCACATGGGATTGCTCCGATATTGAAGCGGCTGCACTCCCCACATTATACATATTGCCATCACCTCGACTATCGTCAGTCCGGATTTGGCCAATAACTTTATCCTGTTCATCAGGAAATGTATTTCCCTGGAATCCTCTTCTTGGGGGCCTCGGGGGCGCCAGCTTAGACGCGCCCTCAATGGAGAGTTACTGAACTTGGGGAGTCCTGTCCGGATTGGATCTGGAAGAGGAGCGTCATCAATATAAAACCACTCTGAAGCCCAGTTGTCTGGAGCCTTCTTGGGAGAGCTGGACAGGTATCCGGTCTCAGCAATACGCCATACTTCGGCCCCGCCCACTTGACATAGGGATTCTCCCTGGTTGCGGGGGACAAGGCAGAACAACTTCTTCCACAATCCGAAATGAGCCTCACAGCCTAGGAATAGCTCGCAAAGGGCGACGTACCCTGCTATATGCAGTATGGAGGCTGGGGTAAGATTGTGCAGCTGGAGGTCGTAGAACTCCAGAAGCCCGCGAATGAATGGATGAATAGGAAACCCTACGCCCCTTAACAGATGCGGAATTAAGCATATTCGCTCCTCTGGAGACGGATTGGGGGATCTCTCCGCTTGTTCTCCGCCGTTATAGGTGGCCACTCCGGCTCGCACAGGGACCATGAGTACCGGCGGGAGGAGCCCTTGGGTTTGTAAATCTATCAAGCAGCTATGAGAAACTGAACACTCTCCCCAGTCTCCCGGCTTGGGGCAAGGGGAGCGAGCAGAAGAGTTGCAACGACCGGTGATAACCCACAAGTATAGGGGATCTATCATAGTCCTTTCGGTAAGTAAGAGTGTCGAACCCAACGAGGAGCAGAAGGAAATGATAAGCGGTTTTTAGCAAGGTATTCTCTGCAAGTACTGAAATAAGTGGTAACACATAGTTTTGTGATAAGATAAATCGTAACGAGCAACAAGTAACAAAAGTAAATAAAATGCAGCAAGGTGCCCCAATCCTTTTTATAGCAAAGGACAAGCCTGGACAAACTCTTATAATAGGAAAAATGCTCCCGAGGACACATGAGAATATCGTCAAGCTAGTTTTCATCACGCTCATATGATTCGCGTTTGGTACTTTGATAATTTGATATGTGGGTGGACCGATGCTTGGGTGTTGTTCTTACTTGAACAAGCATCCCACTTATGATTAACCTCTATTGCAAGCATCCGCAACTACAACAAAAGTATTAAGGTAAACCTAACCATAGCATGAAACATATGGATCCAAATCAGCCCCTTACGAAGCAACGCATAAACTAGGGTTTAAGCTTCTGTCACTCTAGCAACCCATCATCTACTTATTACTTCCCAATGCCTTCCTCTAGGCCCAAATAATAGTGAAGTGTTATGTAGTCGACGTTCACATAACACCACTAGAGGCTAGACAACATACATCTTATCAAAATATCGAACGAATACCAAATTCACATGACTACTAATAGCAAGACTTCTCCCTTGTCCTCAGGAACAAACGTAACTACTCACAAAGCATATTCATGTTCATAATCAGAGGGGTAATAATATGCATAAAGGATCTGAACATATGATCTTCCACCAAATAAACCAACTAGCATCAACTACAAGGAGTAATCAACACTACTAGCAACCTACTAGCACCAATCCCGGACTTGGAGACAAGAATTGGATACAAGATATGAACTAGGGTTTGGAGATGAGATGGTGCTGGTGAAGATGTTGATGAAGATTGCCCTCTCCCGATGAGAGGATCGTTGGTGATGAGGTTGGTGATGATTTCCCCCTCCCGGAGGGAAGTGTCCCCGGCAGAACACCTCTGCCGGAGCCCTAGATTGGTTCCGCCAAGGTTCCGCCTCATGGCGGCTGAGTCTCGTCCCGAAAGGTTGCTTGATGTTTTTTTCTCACCGAAAGACTTCATATAGGAGAAGATGGGCGTCGGAGAGCCACCAGGGGGCCCATGAGGTAGGGGGGCGCGCCCCCCACCCTTGTGAGCAGGGTGTGGGCCCCCTGGCCTTCATCTTTGGCGACGATTTTTCTTTATTTATTTTAAGATATTCCGTGGAGTTTCAGGACTTTTGGAGTTGCGCAGAATAGGTCTCCAATATTTGCTCCTTTTCCAGCCCAGAATTCCAGCTGCCGGCATTCTCCCTCTTCATGTAAACCTTGTAAAATAAGAGAGAATAGCTATAAGTATTGTGACATAACGTGAAATAACAACCCATAATGCAATAAATATTGATATAAAAGCATGATGCAAAATGGACGTATCAACTCCCCCAAGCTTAGACCTGGCTTGTCCTCAAGAGAAAAGCCGATAACAATAAATATGTCCTCATGTTTAGAGGTAGAGGCGTTGATAGAAATAAAATACGGACATGAAGGCATCATGATTATTTTCATAACAGCAACATATATAGATTTTGTCATATGATTACTTATGTTCAAGTGATGATCTTTTCACAAAGCAAAAGTATGAATCAGAAACCTTATTGAGCACCAACAAATTATAGTCTCAGTCATTGAAGCAATTGCAATTTATCATAACATCGGAAAGAGTCTATGTCAGAGCTTAAAAGCAAGTCCACATACTCAACTATCACTTAGTCCTTCATAATTGCTAACACTCACGCAATACTTGTGGTTACGGAGTTTTAATCGGACACAGAGAAAGATAGGGGCTTATAGTTTTGCCCCACAACCTTTTACCTCAAGGGTAATGTCAACAATAATAATTCATGCTCCCCTACATCCAATTAGATATATATATCATGTTCTTTCCAACATGCTGAGCTTGCCAAAGGATAAAATGAAAAAGGAAAGGTGAAGATCACCGTGACTCTTGCATAAGGTAGAGATAATAATAAAAGATAGGCCCTTCGCAGAGGGAAGCAGAGGTTGTCATGCGCATTTAGGGTTGATGCACAAAATCTTAATGCAAAAGAACGTCACTTTATATTGCCCCTTGCATGTGGACCTTTATTATGCAGTCCGTCGCTTTTATTACTTCCACAACAAGTTCGTACACAGCTTATTTTCTCTGCACTAATAAGTCATGCATATTTAGAGAGCAATTTTTATTGCTTGCACCGATGACAACTTACTTGAAGGATCTTACTCAATCCATAGGTAGATATGGTGGACTCTCATGGCAAAACTGGTTTAAGGGTATTTGGAAGCACAAGTAGTATTTCTACTTGGTGCTGAGAATTTGGCTAGCATGAGGGGGAAAGGCAAGCTCAACACGTTAGAGGATCCATGACAACATACTTTATCTCAGATGTAAGAAAACATAACTCATTATGTTGTCTTCCTTGTCCAACCTCAACTCTTTAGCATGTCATATTTTAATGAGTGCTCCCAATCATAAGAGATGTCAATGATAATATATCTATATGTGAAACCTCTCTTTCCTTATTACTTCCTATTAATTGCAACGATGACCAAAGCTATATTTGCCAACTCCCAACAACTTTTAATCATCATACTCTTTCTATGTGAAGTCATTACTCTCAATAAGATCAATATGAACTATTTGTTTCTTTTTATTCTTTTTCTTTCTATTCACCCAAGATCATGGCAAAATAATCAAGCCCTTGACTCAACACTAATCTTTATTATATATAGCTCACGGACTCGATTGCATAGAGGGATCATAAAGCAAAACTTCAGCACTAGATCATGCCATGACTTTATTCTACTAAATCAAAATACTACTAATAGGATCGAACTAAGAAAAACGGTAAAGATAGGAGTTTGTGATGGTGATACGATACCGGGGCACCCCCCCCAAGCTTGGCAGTTGCCAAGGGGAGTGCCCATACCCATGTTATTATGTCTCCTTCTTTGTTGTTGGCGGTGGAGGAGTTGTTGATGATGCAAGCTTGTCGTCCACCTTCCATGCATGGCCCCGGCCCCTTATAGAAGGATGATAGAGTCTCCGGAATCCTCAAATCTGCAACGGAAACAACTCGAAATGAAAACAGAGGATATTTGCATGATACGGTCGTCAAAACCTTCGGGAGAATATATAATGAATTTTTACCGAGCATAATACGTATCGTGCAAGAAAACGGAGTCTGGAGGGCACACGGGGTGCTCATGAGGTAGGGGGCGCGCCCAGGGGGGTAGGGGCGCGCCCTCCACCCTCGTGGAGGCCTCGTGTCCTCCCCGGACTGCTACTTTTTTTCTATTTTTCTAAAATATTCCAAAATGGAGAAATATTGCCTTAGAATTTGTTTTGAGTCGGTTTACTTACCATAACACATACCTATTCCTTTTCAGAGTCTGAAACGTTCTGGAAAGTGTCCCTTTTGTATTCCTCCGGGGTTACGGTTTCAATAACATTGGTTTCAACAACATTGCTTTCAACATTTATAGGATTACCTGAGATATAATGTTTGATCTTTGACCGTTTACCACCTTCGGATTTGTGCCTGCGAAGTTGTTGATTTTTATGGCACCGGAACGATAGACCTCCTCGATAACGTAGGGACCTTCCCATTTAGAGAGAAGTTTTCCTGCAAAAAATCTTAAACGAGAGTTGTATACCAATACATAATCACCTACATTAAACTCACGCTTTTGTATCCTTTTGTCATGCCATTTTTAACTTTTTCTTTAAACAACTTGGCATTTTCATAAGCTTGGGTTCTCCATTCATCAAGTGAGCTAATATCAAATAACCTCTTCTCACCGGCAAGTTTGAAATCATAGTTGAGATCTTTAATAGCCCAATATGCCTTATGTTCTAGTTCGAGAGGTAAGTGACAAGCTTTTCCATAGACCATTTTATACGGAGACATACCCATAGGATTTTTATATGCAGTTCTATTGGCCCATAATGCATCATCAAGTTTCTTGGACCAATTCTTTCTAGACCTATTAACAGTCTTTTGCAAAATTAATTTGATCTCTCTATTGCTCAATTCTACTTGACCACTAGACTGTGGGTGATATGGAGATGCAATCCTATGATTAACGTCATATTTAGCAAGCATTTTACGAAAAGCACCATGAATAAAGTACGAACCACCATCAGTCATTAAATATCTAGGGACTCCGAACCTCGGAAAAATAACTTCCTTAAGCATTTTAATAGAAGTGTTATGATCAGCACTACTAGTTGGAATAGCTTCTACCCACTTAGTAACGTAATCAACAGCAACTAAAATATGTGTATATCCATTAGAGGCAGGAAAAGGTCCCATATAATCAAAGCCCCAAACATCAAATGGTTCAATAACAAGTGAATAATTCATAGGCATTTCTTGACGTCTACTAATATTACCAATTCTTTGACATTCATCGCAAGACAAACAAACTTACGGGCATCCTTGAAGAGAGTAGGCCAATAAAACCGGATTGCAATACCTTATGTGCAGTTCTATCTCCAGCGTGGTGTCCTCCATAAGCTTCGGAGTGACACTTGCGTAGGATCTGTTCCTGTTCATGCTCAGGTACACAACGTCTAATAACACCATCTACTCCTTCTTTATAAAGATGTGGGTCATCCCAAAAGTAATGTCGCAAATCATAGAAAAACTTTTTCTTTTGTTGGTATGTGAAGCTAGGTGGTATAAATTTAGCGACAATATAATTAGCATAATCAGCATACCATGGAGTGCTACGAGAAGTGCTTATGACATTTAATTGCTCATCAGGGAAGCTATCATCAATAGGTAGTGGGTCATCAAGAACATTCTCTAACCTAGATAAGTTGTCTGCAACGGGGTTCTCAGCTCCTTTTCTATCAACAATATGCAAATCAAATTCTTGCAGCAAGAGAACCCATCTAATAAGTCTAGGTTTTGCATCTTCTTTTCCATAAGATATTTAATAGCAGCATGATCAGTGTGAATAGTTACTTTAGAATCAACAATATAAGGTCTGAATTTATCACAAGCAAATACAACTGCTAAAAGTTCCTTTTCGGTAGTAGCATAATTTCTTTGAGCATTGTCTAGAGTCTTACTAGCATAATGGATAAAATTTAATTTCTTATCAACTCTTTGCCCTAGAACAGCACCTACAGCATAATCACTAGCATCACACATAATTTCAAAGGGTAAATTCCAATCAGGTGGCTGAACAATAGGTGCAGAGACTAATGCTTTCTTAAGTATTTCAAATGCTTCTACACAATCATCATCAAAGACAAATGGTACATCTTTTTGTAATAAATTAGTCAGAGGCTGAGAAATTTTTGAGAAGTCCTTAATGAACCTCCTATAAAATCCGGCGTGACCAAGGAAACTTCTTATACCTTTGATGTCCTTGGGACATGGCATCTTTTCAATAGCATCAACCTTGGCTTTATCAACTTCAATACCTCTTTCAGAAACTTTGTGCCCCAAGACAATACCTTCATTAACCATAAAGTGGCACTTTTCCCAATTCAAGACAAGATTAGTTTCTTCACATCTCTGCAAAACTCGAGCAAGATTGCTCAAGCAATCATCAAAAGAGGAACCATAGACGGAAAAATCGTCCATGAAAACCTCACAAATTTTTTCACAAAATTCAGAGAATATAGCCATCATGCATCTTTGAAAGGTAGCAGGTGCATTACATAAACCAAAAGGCATACGTCTATAAGCAAAAGTACCAAAAGGGCATGTAAAAGTAGTCTTTGATTGATCTTTAGCCGACACAGGTATTTGAGAGAAACCAGAATAACCATCTAGAAAGCAATAATGTGTATGTTTGCATAATCTTTCTAGCATTTGATCAATAAAAGGTAAGGGGTAATGATCTTTCTTAGTAGCTTTATTTAATTTGCGGAAATCAATTACCATCCTATAGCATGTGATAATTCTTTGCGGGATCAATTCATCTTTATCATTAGGGACAACAGTAATACCTCCCTTCTTAGGGACACAATGGACAGGACTTACCCACTGACTATCAGCAACGGGATAAATTATACCTGCCTCCAGAAGCTTGAGTATTTCTTTTCTTACCACTTCTTTCATTTTAGGATTCAAACGTCGTTGAGGATCACAAACTGGTTTGGCATCCGCTTCCAAATTTATTTTATGTTCACATAGAGTGGGACTAATGCCCTTAAGATCATCCAGAGTATATCCAATAGCGGCACGGTGCTTTTTCAGAGTTTTCAATAATCTTTCTTCTTCATGCTCTGAAAGGTTAGCACTAATAATAACAGGATATATTTTCTTTTCATCAAGATAAGCATATTTAAGATTATCAGGCAACGGTTTAAGCTCAAACACGGGATCACCCTTGGGTGGAGGAGGATCCCCTAGGATTTCAACAGGCAAATTGTGTTGCAGAATAGGTTCCTGTTTAAAGAATACTTCATCTATTTCCCTTCTTTCATTCATGAACATATCATTTTCATGGTCTAGCAAATAGTGTTCTAAAGGATCACTAGGAGGTACAGCAATAGAAGCAAGACCAATAATTTCATCCTTACTAGGCGATTCTTCCTCACGATGTTGTTTACTAAATTTAGAGAAATTAAACTCATGAACCATATCATCCAAGCCAATAGTAACAACATTCTTTTCGCAGTCTATCTTAGCATTAACAGTATTCAAGAAGGGTCTACCAAATATAATGGGACAAAAGCTATCTTGTGGAGAACCAAGAACAAGAAAATCAGCGGGATATTTGGTCTTTCCACACAAGACTTCAACATCTCTAACAATTCCCATTGCAGATATAGTATCTCTATTGGCAAGTTTAATTGTAACATCAATATCTTCTAACTCAGCAGGTGCAATATCATGCATAATTTCTTTGTATAAGTCAATGGGTATTACACTAGCACTAGCACCCATATCACATAAGCCATGATAACAATGATCTCCTATTTTAACAGAAATAACAGGCACGCCTACCACAGGTCTATGTTTATCTCTAGCACAAGGTTTAGCAATTCTAGCAGTTTCACCGCAGAATTGAATAACATGCCCATCAATATTATCAGATAAGAGATCTTTAACAATAGCAATATTAGGTTCTACTTTAACTTGCTCAGGAGGTGTATAAGTTCTAATATTGCTTTTACGAACAATAGTTGAAGCTTTAGCATGATCCTTCATTCTAACAGGGAAAGGTGGTTTCTCAACATAAGAGTAGGAACAATAGGATCATTATAAGTGACAGTCTTTTCTTCAACTTTAATAGGTGCAGCTACTTTTACTTCTATGGGCGGATGATGTTTAAACCACCTCTCCTTGGGGAGATCAACATAGGTAGCAAAAGATTCACAGAAAGAAGCTACTATCTCAGAGTCAAGTCCATATTTAGTGCTAAACTTACGGAAAATATCGGTATCCATAAAAGATTTAACACAATCAAACTTAGGTGTCATACCTAACTCCTTACCTTCGTCGAGGTCCCAATCTTCAGAGTTGCGTTTAATTCTATCCAATAAATTCCACCTGAATTCAATAGTCTTCATCATAAAAGAGCCAGCACAACAAGTATCGAGCATGGTGCGATTATCATCAGAAAGCCGAGCATAAAAACTTTGAACAATTATTTCTCTTGAGAGCTCATGATTGGGGCATGAATATAACATGTATTTAAGCCTCCCCCAAGCTTGAGCGATGCCTTCTCCTTTGCGCGGCCAAAAATTATATATATAATTGCGATCATGGTGAACAAGATGCATAGGGTAATACTTTTGATGAAATTCCAGTTTCAATCTTTTATAGTTCCATGATCTCGTATCATCACATAGCCTATACCATGTCAATGTGTCTCACTTCAAAGATAAAGGGAAGGCTTTCTTCTTAACAACATCATCGGGTATACCTGCAAGCTTAAATAGTCCACAAACTTCATCCACATAGAGTAGATGTTCATCAGGATGCTTTCTTCCATCTCCTGTAAAAGTGTTAGCTAGTAGTTTTTCCATCATACCTGAAGGAGTTTCATTTTCAATAGGTTCAGTAGGTTGAGGAGCAACTCTTTGCTCTACTGGACGAGGTGAAGATACCCCGAACAAGCCCCTTAGAGAATTACTTTCCATAGTAACAAGTGACAGAAAATTTCAGCACACAATATAAATTTTTCCTTACCAAATTCCACCTACCAAAGGCGCTACACTCCCCGGCAACGTCGCTAGAAAAGAGTCTTGATGACCCACAAGTATAGGGGATCTATCATAGTCCTTTTGATAAGTAAGAGTGTCGAACCCAACGAGGAGCAGAAGGAAATGATAAGCGGTTTTCAGCAAGGTATTCTCTGCAAGTACTGAAATAAGTGGTAACAGATAGTTTTGTGATAAGATAAATCGTAACAAGCAACAAGTAACAAAAGTAAATAAAGTGCAGCAAGGTGTCCCAATCCTTTTTTATAGCAAAGGAAAAGCCTGGACAAACTCTTATGATAGGAAAAACGCTCCCGAGGACACATGGGAATATCGTCAAGCTAGTTTTCATCACGCTCATATGATTCGCGTTCGGTACTTTGATAATTTGATATGTGGTTGGACCGGTGCTTGGGTGCTATTCTTACTTGAAAAAGCATCCCACTTATGATTAACCTCTATTGCAAGCATCCGCAACTACAACAAAAGTATTAAGGTAAACCTAACCATAGCATGAAACATATGGATCCAAATCAGCCCCTTACGAAGCAACGCATAAACTAGGGTTTAAGCTTCTGTCACTCTAGCAACCCATCATCTACTTATTACTTCCCAATGCATTCCTCTAGGCCCAAATAATGGTGAAGTGTTATGTAGTCGACGTTCGCATAACACCACTAGAGGCTAGACAACATACATCTTATCAAAATATCGAACGAATACCAAATTCACATGACTACTAATAGCAAGATTTCTCCCTTGTCCTCAGGAACAAACGTAACTACTCACAAAGCATATTCATGTTCATAATCAGAGGGGTAATAATATGCATAAAGGATCTGAACATATGATCTTCCACCAAATAAACCAACTAGCATCAACTACAAGGAGTAATCAACACTACTAGCAACCTACTAGCACCAATCCTGGACTTGGAGACAAGAATTGGATACAAGAGATGAACTAGGGTTTGGAGATGAGATGGTGCTGGTGAAGATGTTGATGAAGATTGCCCTCTCCCGATGAGAGGATTGTTGGTGATGACGTTGGTGATGATCTCCCCCTCCCGGAGGGAAGTGTCCCCGGCAGAACAGCTCTCTTGGAGCCCTACATTGGTTCCGCCAAGGTTCCGCCTCGTGGCGGCTGAGTCCCGTCCCGAAAGGTTGCTTGATGTTTCTTTCTCATCGAAAGACTTCATATAGGAGAAGATGGGCGTCGGACAGCCACCAGGGGGCCCACGAGGTAGGGGGCCCGCCCCAGGGGGGGCGCGCCCCTCACCCTCGTGAGCAGGGTGTGGGCCCCCTGGCCTTCATCTTTGGCAATGATTTTTCTTTATTTATTTTAAGATATTCCATGGAGTTTCAGGACTTTTGGAGTTGCACAGAATAGGTCTCCAATATTTGCTCCTTTTCCAGCCCAGAATTCCAGCTGTCGGCATTCTCCCTCTTCATGTAAACCTTGTAAAATAAGAGAGAATAGCCATAAGTATTGTGACATAACGTGAAATAATAGCCCATAATGCAATAAATATTGATATAAAAGCATGATGCAAAATGGACATATCAACCGGCCATGCTGGAATGGTTTTTTCTGGGCGCTCTATTGGTTGCTTGCTCGAGGAGGGAGAGTGGATTTGGATCTGGGAATCCCCTTCTCTTCAAATAGGCGGCTAGCCCGAAGGACCAAGGGTGGCAAATGCAAAAATGCCTCGACTCCTCACATTCGTTCGACACGTGGAAATGGTCATTATTGATACAGAGAAGCCGAGGAGTATAACATTGATGAAGACGCCGGAAATTGTTCGTCGTGATGGGAACCTTGGAGTATTCGGAGGAGGAACCCGCCTTGCAATGCCGAAGACAAGACTGCGCGCCGGACTCATCGTCATTGAAGCCTGGTTCAGGGGCTACTAAGGGAGTCCTGGATAAGGGGGTATCCGGATAGTCGGACTGTATTCATCATCCGGACTATAAAAGCGTCAAGATACAAGACTCAAGACTTCGGCTCGTGTCCGGATGGGACTCTCCTTTGCGTGGAAGACAAGCATGACGATTCGGATATTATATTTCCTTCCTTGTAACCGACTCCATGTAAACCCTAACTCTCCGGTGTCTATATAAACCGGAGAGCATGGTCCTTAGAAGGCTGATCACAATTACAATCATACCATCATAGGCTAGCTCATAGGGTTTAGCCTCTATGATCTCTTGGTAGATCTACTCTTGTATTCCACATATCTTCAATATTAATCAAGCAGGAAGTAGGGTTTTACCTCCATCGAGAGGGCCCGAACCTGGGTAGACATTGTGTCCCTTGCTTCCTGTTACCATCAGCCTAAGACGCAAAGATTCGGACCCCCTACTCGAGATCCGCCGGTTTTGACACCGACAGTGACGGCTAAGGCTCCTTTCACCCATGGATGTTGCATAGCTGCAGGAGAACAAGTAACACTCTTTTTCATATTTTCATAAGAAAGAAATCTAGCATTAGGAGGGATGACCGAATTGGGGATTGTTGAGCTCTGAAGTTCCTCCAATATGAATCTGGCTTGAAGACGAGAAGTAACTTCTTGATCCTCCTCCATGGCATCCACCCTTTTCAAGTCGGCCTCCATCTCCTCCTCTGTTGATGGCCCAAAGTGGCCAGCTTCGCTGTTTGCTCTTGGCCCCGCTGTCGGGTGAGATAGCCGACTCTCCTCGATTGACTCTTGATAAGACATCTTGCTCTAAATCTGCTGCAATAACAGCTCAAAACAAAAACAGAGGGTTTCGTCATGGTACGGTGGTCAAAACCTTCAGGATATTATATACTGAATTTTTACCGACCGAAAGAAGTATCGTGCAAGAAAATGGAGTCCGGAGGGCACACGAGGTGGCCACAAGACAGGGGGCGCGCCCAGGGGGTAGGGCGCGCTCTCCACCCTCGTGGACGCCTCATGTCTCTTTTGGACTACTTTTAATTTTCCTCATTTTTGAAATATTCCAAAACAAAGAAAAGTTGCTATTTGAACAGTTTTGGAGTCGGTTTACTTACCGTACCACATACATATTCCTTTTCGGAGTCTGAAACATTCTGGAAAGTGTCCCTTATGTACTCCTCCGGGGTTACGGTGTCAATAACATTGGTTTCAACATTTAGAGGATTACCTGAGATATAATGTTTGATTCTTTGACCGTTCACCACTTTCGGGTTTGTGCCTTCGGCGTTGTTGATTTTTATAGCACCGGAACAATAGACCTCCTCGATAATGTAAGGACCTTCCCATTTAGAGAGAAGTTTTCCTGCAAAAACTCTTAAATGAGAGTTGTATAACAAAACATAATCACCTACATTAAACTCACGCTTTTGTATCCTCTTGTCATGCCATCTTTTAACCTTTTCTTTAAATAATTTAGCGTTCTCATAAGCCCGGGTTCTCCGTTCATCAAGTGAGCTAATGTTAAATAACCTCTTCTCACCAGCAAGTTTGAAATCATAATTGAGCTCTTTAATGGCCCAATATGCCTTATGTTCTAGTTCAAGAGGTAAGTGACATGCTTTTCCATAAACCATTTTAAATGGAGACATACCCATAGGATTTTTATATGCAGTTCTATAGGCCCATAATGCATCATCAAGTTTCTTGGACCAATTCTTTCTAGATCTATTAACAGTCTTTTGAAGATCAGTTTAATCTCTCTATTACTCAATTCTACTTGACCACTAGACTGTGGATGATATGGAGATGCAATTCTATGATTAACATCATATTTAGCAAGCATTTTACAAAAAGCACCATGAATAAAATCTGAACCACCATTAGTCATTAAATATCTAGGGACTCCAAACCTCGGAAAAATAACTTCTTTAAGCATCTTAATAGAAGTGTTATGATCGGCACTACTAGTTGGAATAGCTTCTACCCACTTAGTAACATAATCAACAGCAACTAAAATATGTGTATATCTGTAGAGGAAGGAAAAGGTCCCATATAATCAAAGCCCCAAACATAAAATGGTTCAATAACAAGTGAATAATTCATAGGCATTTCTTGACGTCTACTAATGTTACCAATTCTTTGGCATTCATCACAGGACAAGACAAACTTACGGGCATCTTTCGAAAGAGTAGGCCAATAAAAACCGGATTGCAATACCTTATGTGCAGTTCTATCTCCAGCGTGGTATCCTCCGTAAGCCTCGGAGTGACACTTGCATAGGATCTGTTCCTGTTCATGCTCAGGTACACAATGTCTAATAACACCATCTTCTCCTTTATAAAGGTGTGGTTATCCCAAAAGTAGTGTCTTAAATCATAGAAAAACTTTTTCTTTTGCTGGTATGTGAAACTAGGAGGTATAAAACAACAATGTAATTAGAATAATCAGCATACCATGGAGCAGTACGAGAGGCATTTATGATAGCTAAGTGTTCATCATGAAAGCTATCATCAATAGGTAGTGGGTCATCAAGAACATTTTCTAACCTAGACAAGTTGTCTACAACGGGGTTCTCAGCTCCCTTTCTATCAATAATATGCAAATCAAATTCTTGTAGCAAGAGAACCCATCTAATAAGTCTAGGTTTAGCATATTTCTTTTCCATAAGATTTAATAGCAGCATGATCAGTGTGAACAGTTACTTTGGAATCAACAATATATGATCTGAACTTATCACAAGCGAACACAACTGCTAAAAATTCTTTTTCAGTAGTAGCATAATTTCTCTACGCACTTTCTAGAGTTTTACTAGCATCTTGGATAACGTTTAATTTCTTATCAACTCTTTGTCCTAGAACAACACCTACAGCATAATCACTAGCATCACACGTAATTTCAAAGGTAAATTCCAATCAGGTGGCTGAACAATAGGTGCAGAAATCAAGGCTTTCTTAAGTATTTCAAATGCTTCTACACAATCATCATCAAAGACAAAAGGAACATTTTTTTGTAAGAGATTAGTTAGAGGCCTAGCAATTGTAGAGAAGTCTTTAATAAACCTCCTATAAAAACTAGCATGACCAAGGAAACTTCTTATACCTTTGATGTCTTTAGGACACGACATCTTTTCAATAGCATCTACTTTAACTTTATCAACTTCAAAATACCTCTTTCAAAAAAATTATGCCCTAAGTGAAAGTGCAACTATCCCTAGGTGGTTTTGGTAATTCATAACAACATATAGCTCATTGAGCTAATGCTATTCCAAGAATATTGTTCCAGGAAAGCTCAATGAATGGCATGGCATGGATGCTGAAAGTGGATCCCTCAAAATACTAAGGACAAAGGATTGGCTCAAGCTCAAAAGCTCAAGACTCTTCATTTTACATTTTAGTGATCCAAGATCACATTGAGTCTATAGGAAAAGCCAATACTATCAAGAAGGGATGAGGTGTTGCTTAATGAGCCTCTTGCTTCATGTGCTTAGTGATATGCTCCAAAACCCTCAACTACTTTCCCACATCCACAAATGACCTAAACCTAAAGCCAAAATCGGTCACACCGATTCTTTCTGTCCAGCGCCACCGATTCCAAAAGTCATAGCCACTGCCACAAACCCTAAGCAAATCGGTCTTACCAATAGGGATCTCGGTCTCACCGATATGGGGTTGCAATCTCTCTGTTTCCCTTCGTAACGTTTTGGTCTAACCGAAGTGAGCGATCGGTCCCACCGAGATTGCAATGTAAACTCTCTGTTTCCTTTTTGTAACATTTCGGTCTCACTGAAAAGAGCAAATCGTTCCCACCGAGTTTACCTGACCAACTCTCTGGTTAGATAATTACCAAAATCGGTCTCACCGAGTTTGTGTAACTGGTCTCACCGAGATTACGTTATGCCCTAACCCTAACCGAATCGGTCTCACCGAGATGCATGTCAGTCCCACCGAAAATCACTAACGGTCACTAGGTTTACTAAATCGGTCTGACCGAGTTTAACTATTCGGTCCCACCGAGTTTGGTAGATTGTGTGTAACGGTTAGATTTTGTGTGGAGGCTATATATACCCCTCCACCTCCTCTTCATTCATGGAGAGAGCCATCAGACTAAACCTACACTTCCAACTTACCATTTCTGAGAGAGAACCACCTACTCATGTGTTGAGGCCAAGATATTCCTTTCCTACCATATGAATCTTGATCTTTAGCCTTCCCCAAGTTGCTTTCCACTCAAACCCTCTTTCCACCAGATCCAAATCCTATGAGAGAGAGTTGAGTGTTGGGGAGACTATCATTTGAAGCACAAGAGCAAGGAGTTCATCATCAACGCACCATTTGTTACTTCTTGGAGAGTGGTGTCTCCTAGATTGGCTAGGTGTCACTTGGGAGCCTCCGACAAGATTGTGGAGTTGAACCAAGGAGTTTGTAAGGGCAAGGAGATCGCCTACTTCGTGAAGATCTACCGCTAGTGAGGCAAGTCCTTCGTGGGCGACGGCCATGGTGGGATAGACAAGGTTGCTTCTTCGTGGACCCTTCGTGGGTGGAGCCCTCCGTGGACTCGCGCAGCCGTTACCCTTCGTGGGTTGAAGTCTCCATCAACGTGGATGTACGATAGCACCACCTATCGGAACCACGCCAAAAACATCCGTGTCTCCAATTGCGTTTGAATCCTCCAAACCCATCCCTTTACTTTCTTGCAAGTTGCATGCTTTAATTTCCGCTGCCTATACACTCTTTGCATGCTTGCTTGAATTGTGTGATGATTGCTTGACTTGTCTTAAAATAGCTAAAATCTGCCAAACTCTAAAATTGGGAAAAGGTTAGGTTTTTAATTGGTCAGGTAGTCTAATCACCCCCCTCTAGACATACTTCAAGGTCCTACAAGTGGTATCAGAGCTTTGGTCTCCATTTGCTTTGATTTCCATAGCTTTTGGTGGTCATAGCCTTGGTTTCACAACCTAGGAGAGTATGGCGTCTAGCGAGGGAAATTATCACCGTAGAGGTCCTTACTTTGATGGTACTAATTTTGCTAGTTGGAAGCATAAGATGAAAATGCATATTCTTGGACATAACCCCGCCATTTGGGTAATTATTTGTATTGTCTTGCGAGGTGAATTCTTCGATGGGAGAGAACCAAACCGTGAAGCAAATGCAGAAGAATTGAAGATGTTGCAATAAAACGCTCAAGCTTGTGATATCATCTTCAATGGATTGTGCCCCAAAGAGTTCAACAAAATCAGCCGTCTTGAGAATGCAAAGGAAATTTGGGATACTTTGATTGATATGTGCGAAGGTACCGAGTCCGTCAAGGAATCCAAGTTGGATGTGCTCCAAAGTCAGCTTGACAAGTTCAAAATGAAGGATGGTGAAGGTGTCGCTGAAATGTACTCTAGGTTTGCACTTATCACAAATGAGATTGCCGGCTTAGGGAGTGAAGAGATGACCGACAGATTCATCATCAAGAAGATCCTAAGAGCATTGGATGGAAAGTATGATACCGTGTGCACATTGATCCAAATGATGCCAAACTACAAAGATCTCAAGCCAACGGAAGTCATTGGAAGAATTGTTACTCATGAGATGTCACTCAAGGACAAGGAGGAACTTCACAACAAGTCAAGTGGTGCTTACAAAGCCTCAAGTGAAGCCCCCACATCATCAAGTGAGAAACAAACCTTCAATGAAGAATTGAGCTTAATGGTGAAGAACTTCAACAAATTCTACAAGAGTATAAGCAAAGAAAGAAGCTCCAAGTCAAGGTCTTATCATGACAAGAGATCTTCTAGTCGAGAGCGCAATTGCTACAATTGTGGGAGGCCTGGACACTATTCCAATGAGTGTACGGCACCCTACAAAAGAAGAGAAGATTCTCCAAAAAGAAGAAGCAAAAGAGAAGAATCACCACCAAGAGAGAGGAGGAGTAGAGATGATCGTTATGAACGAAGACCCTCACGGAGAAGCAAGGATTCGGAAAGGAAGGACAAGTCATCAAGGAGCTACACAAAACGAAGACATCAAGCTCAAGTTGGTGAATGGGTTTCCGGCTCCGACTCTGACAATCACTCTGAGAGAAGCTATCACTCCGACTCCGAACATACTCAAGATGAAGGTGTTGCCGGTCTAGCACTTGTGTCAACCAACTCCTACGACATATTTGATTCACCAAATGAAGGAATTGGAAGATGCTTCATGGCCAAAGGTCCAAAGGCAACACATCCCGAGTATGTTGATTTCAATAGTGATGAAGATGACTTGCTTGTGGATGATGATTTACTTGTTGACAACTCTAGTGATGAATACTATGATGAAACGTCAATTAATCATGCTAATCAAACGAATGACAATGATAAGGAGAAAATTGAGCTTCTAACTAAAGAACTAAACACTCTTAAGTTAGCTCATGAAACTATCTTCGAAGATCATCGAGAACTTTTAAGGGCTCATGAGAAGTTACGCTTTGAAAAGCTCAATCTTGAGCAAGAGCATGAGTTCTTAAAGGCAATCAATGATGATCTCCGCAAGAAAAGTTCTTCTTACATTGCCAAGCGTTTACTCTTATCTACTTACATGCCTCAAGTCAAGTCTAGTAACAAGTACAAGAATGATACTTCCTCTAGTAGTAACAATAATAATGTTAAATCCAATGTTGTTGCTTCTAGTAGTTCTCTTGATTCCACTAATGATTCTCTTAGCCAAGTTACACTTGAGCAAGAAAATAGTTTATTGAAGGGAATTATAGAGAAAGGTGTTTACAAGAGCCTTGCCGGGAGTAAGCAATTCGAGGAAATTGTACGCAAGCAAGGAAGACACCGGAAGAATCAAGGTGTTGGTTTTGAACGAAAGTTCAATGCCAATGGAGTTGAGTGGGAAGAAGATCAATACCCCAAGACAAAGTTTGTTCCTCAACAAGAGAAGTATGATCCTACTTCTTTCAAGGGGACACAAGCTCAAGATGATCTTCCACCACAAGACCACAAGAACAAAGGCAAGGACAAGCTTCAAGAAGAGATTGATGCATTTGAAGAAGCACCCAAGGCCTTGGTCAAGTGGATTCCCAAGACTATGTCAAGTTCTACTTCATCAAGTACAACTACAACTCCAAGGATTCCCATCAAGATGATGTGGATCCCGAAAGAAGAACTAGAGAGTTCTTGAGGGTGACTCAGCCAACATTCTTCACTCATATCATTTTGGCAAGAACAAGTGCAATCAACTTCCACATCTTGCACTAGTTCAAGGAGTCACAAACCCTCATGTTGGTAAGGCAAGGGACAAGGTAACCTAATGTTTTCATGGACATCATCTTGTGTATGCATCACTCTATGTCTATGGATATTCTTGTTTGTTCCTTGTGGGACTAACCCATGTAGGCAAGTTGAAAGTGCAACTCACTCCAAAGGATTGCTCCAAATGATCTACATCAACATTGAGCATCTACATCTTCAACACCTACATGAAGTCATCATCGACAAAACCCAAGGTTAGTTCATCCCTCTAAGGGGGGATCTCACATCTAGGGGGAGCTTAACTCTAAGAATTGAGTCAAAGCAACTCTAATGGTGTGAACACATTAATGCATTATGTAAAAGTGGTAACCCCACTTGAGCTTAAACGATGAGTATGACCTATGATCAAATGTTCTCATTTGACTCCTAAGTCAATATACTCATATATAGATGACCTAGTCATCGCCAATTGTTTGATAGATGCTAGAATTGGTTGTGCATGCTTTGCCACATATTTCATTTGCCATCTTATTGTGTGGGCATGTTGGTGCATATTTTACTCATTCAAGGACATCCACTTGTTGTTTTGTTTGTTTGGATTTATTTTCTTTGTGCCAAGTGGATGGACAAGAATGCCTAAGAACCTTCTTTAGCTATCTATGCTTTTCTCGTCTCAAACTCTATTCATGCTACATCACAAAATTTGATCAAGTCAGATTCGAACCACTTTGTGTGAGGAGCACTCCGAGTCCCCGATTCGCATAGACTTAAACTTCCAAAACCTCTTTGTGATTCTCGGTCTGACCGATTCCTCCATTTCGGTCCTACCGAGATCATCAAGTTGATCTGAGTTTTCAATCTCGGCGCAACCGATTTGAACTTTTCGGTCACACCGAGTTGCTGTAACTGAACACAGTTATGCATCTCGGTGCCACCGAGTTGTTCCACTCAGTCACACCGACAGGCTCGGGATATATATAGACACGGGCAAAATTTTGGAAACTTCTCTGAAACCCTTCGCACGCGCAACAGCTCGCTCTGCCATCGTGGTCTCCGGATCGTCTCCTCGCCGCCAGCAGCCTCCTGTCGCTGGTCTCTGCCGCCGTCAATGGAATTCGTCCCCGCCGTTGCCGCCGTAGCAAGTCCACCTCCAAGTTAGGGTATGGGCTTGATCTTTGTGCTATCCACGTCTAATTCCTAGCACATTGTACTCTTACTGATTCTTGCCACGATTGAAACAATCCTATCCAGCCAAAGTAGTCCGTAGATTAGATGTGATTCAAATTTTTAGGGTTAGGTTTCCGCCGAAACCATCTCGGACCCACCGAGTTGAAAAACTCGGTCTCACTGATTTGGCTTATGCCATTACACTAGTGACTCTCGGTCTGATCGAGAATTACTAATCGGTGCGACCGATTTTAGGATTCAGTGAAACCCTAGCAGTCTTGGTGCCACCGAACTATGACTCGGTCCAACCGAGTTCATCAGTTTAGGTTCCAAAAACTGCTTCGGTATCACCGAGTTTGAAAATCGGTTGATCCGAAATGCTTTCTGTGGAAAACTAAAACTGAACTTTTGAGTCATTCTTTTGCAAAAACCTCTGCATTTTGTGATGATCATCTTTTCTATCTCATCTATAACTCTTCACAGGGTCAGCAGTCAGTATGTCTGATCAAAGTGACAGCCAGAACAGGCCAGACGAGCAGATTCACTTGAGTGAGGGCACTAGTCCCTCTAGTACTTCAGATGAAGGGAGCAGAAGTACTCCTAGCAATTTGCCTAAGGCTGCAACTAGGCAAAGGAGGAAAAGAACTTCAGAATCAGAGGATGAAGATTATAGAGCTGAGGAAGATGAGGCTACTTCCAAGAAAGTGGTGCTCAAGAAGGAATATGGCTCAGCAAAAGATATAAAGCCAGGCATGAAGATTAAGAGGCCTGCAAGAAGGCAACCTATGCCCAAGGCCAGAGCATCAACTCAACTGCCTAAGAATCCTGATCCCAAAGAGCCAGCTAAAGAAAGCAAGAAGAGGAAGGAAAGGGTCAAGAAGACCATGGTCAGAGTTGTAGGGCAACCTTCCATGATGGAAGAGGAAGAGCTTTCTGCACCAGCACCAAAGGCACCAAAGCTTATGGGTGATGCAATCAGATCTGGAGCTGCAACATCTAAGCCCAAGGAAGCACCCAAAGCTGCCCCCAAGTCCAAGTCTGCACCAAAGAGGAATACCAGGAGTATTCTAGCTGCTGAGAAGAACAAGGCCCCAGTGCCAAATATTGCTGAGGAGGAAGATGAAGAAGGACAGGTTCTAAGGAAGCTCAAGCCAAAGATACCAGACCACAATGATGCCCATCCTGTGGCTGAGGACATGAGAATCAGAAAAGACTCAGGATTGAGACTGTGGAGGATGGCAGATCCATATGCCACAAGGAGAAGAACTGTTGTTGATTACAGGTTCCACACAAAGGAACAGCAGGACTTCTATGAGACAATTCTGTTGGACAAGAAGCCCATAGTTTGTGACATGAGATGGGTTGACTGGAAATTTATCAAGGAGAATGAACAGCACTATCCTGGAGTGTAAGACAGCTTTGTTGCTTGTGGAGTTGCAGATTTTGTTGGGCAAAAGTTCACAAACTGGAATGATGAGATTATCATGCAATTCTACTCTACAGCACACTTTTATCCAGATGGGAGAATTGTTTGGATGTCTGAAGGTACAAGGTACCAATCCACTGTAGAAGAATGGGCAAGTCTGATAAATGCCCCAAAGGAAAATGATGATGATCTGGATATTTATGCAAAGAAGATGGGACACAATTCAATGTCACACATGTACAAGGAGATCCCAGACAAAGCTCTACAGACTTTCTCTTTTGGATCAGCCCACTTTCTGTTGTCAGGATTGCCAACTATAAATTGGATTCTGAGGCACACTTTGTTGCCCAAATCTAGTGACCACAACATGATCAGAGGGCATGCCATCAACATGTTGCATTTATTTGATGTGCCACAAAAATTCAAAGTCATGAGCCTTATAGTTGAAACCATCAAGAGGACTGCAGCAAATCAGAAGAGGAGATGTGGATATGCACCTCAGATTCAAGAATTGATGAACTCAAAGATGGGCACAGGAAAATATCTATTGGATAGGGAACATTTTCCACTCTATCCAGACTTTGAGGACAATGAGGTTGTCATGAATGAAGATGAACCATCATCAGTTCAAGCACAAGAAAAGAAGGAGAAGGCTGCCAAGATGCCAACTCAAGAGGAGGCATCTGAATATTTCTTGAAACCAAACAGGAGCAGCTAGGTTACTTGATAGCATCATCTCTGAGGATTGAGAAGTGGTTGGCCACCCTAACTCAAAACCTGGAGAGCCTGGAAAGAATCATGGAACAAAAATTCTATGATCTAGATGTCAAAGTAACTGAGATTCAGTCAGTTGTGGAGCAGCTGCAGGATGACATGCAGGAGAGGAAGGGCAAGACTACAACAAATGTGTTTGCCAGAGTGCCCAGAGCTCAGAGGTCAGCTGTTGTGCCAGTGCCAGACACTAGAGCAACATCTTTAGGACCAGCTACTGCCCCTTCAGCTCCAGTGCAACCAGCTTCAGCAACAACTCCAGCACCCTCTACATCAACTGAAGCCTTCGTCCAAGGAGTCATCAGGACACCACCAGCAGAAGATCAAGCCTGAGAGTCGATCTAGCACTATGCATTTTCTATGAACTTTTTGGTAACTTGCTGCCAAAGGGGGAGAAAAATGTATAGATCATAGGCTTCGAGAGAGAGAGTGTTGCTTTTGTTCTCTCTTGCTTTATTTGGTGGTTTTTCAATCTTTGTTTGCTTTTGGTTGAGATACTATGCTTGTGAGACATTGATGATCATGTGTTTGATCATAAGCTACACTTATGCATGATTGATATTATCCTATCTATCTTATGTGATCACTCACTATGCTTGGTGATGAGTGCATGTATTCATTGTGTATTATTTTGCGCGCTCCACCAAGATGTATGTGACATGGATGAGTAACCCATGAGCCTAATTCATTGTGCATTTGCAGTCCAAAGCAAATCTAAAACTATGCACAAATTTAGGGGGAGCTCTTGCTTATCACATACTTCTCAAAGCGACGATGTTATTTAAATTTTATTATCTTTTGTCGAAGCTTTGATCTATATGTTGTCATCAATTACCAAAAAGGGGGAGATTGAAAGTGCAACTATCCCTAGGTGGTTTTGGTAATTCATAACAACATATAGCTCATTGAGCTAATGCTATTCCAAGAATATTGTTTCAGGAAAGCTCAATGAATGGCATTGGCATGGATGATGAAAGTGGATCCCTCAAAATACTAAGGACAAAGGATTGGCTCAAGCTCAAAAGCTCAAGACTCTTCATTTTACATTTTAGTGATCCAAGATCACATTGAGTCTATAGGAAAAGCCAATACTATCAAGAAGGGATGAGGTGTTGCTTAATGAGCCTCTTGCTTCATGTGCTTAGTGATATGCTCCAAAACCCTCAACTACTTTCCCACATCCAGAAATGACCTAAACCTAAAGCCAAAATCGGTCACACCAATTCTTTCTATCCGGCGCCACCGATTCCAAAAGTCATAGACACTACCACAAACCCTAAGCAAATCAGTCTTACCGATAGGGATCTCGGTCTCACCGAGATGGGGTTGCAATCTCTCTGTTTCCCTTCGTAATGTTTCGGTCTAAACGAAGTGAGCGATCGGTCCCACCGAGATTGCAATGTAAACTCTCTGTTTCCTTTTTGTAACATTTCGGTCTCACCGAAAAGAGCAAATCGGTCCCACCGAGTTTACCTGACCAACTCTCTGGTTAGCTAATTACCAAAATCGGTCTCACCGAGTTTGTGTAATTGGTCTCACCGAGATTATGTTATGCCCTAACCCTAACCGAATCGGTCTCACCGAGATGCATGTCAGTCCCACCGAAAATCACTAACGGTCACTAGGTTTACTAAATCAGTCCGACCGAGTTTAACTATTCGGTACCACCGAGTTTGGTAGATTGTGTGTAACGGTTAGATTTTGTGTGGAGGCTATATATACCCCTCCACCTCCTCTTCATTCGTGGAGAGAGCCATCAGACTAAACCTACACTTCTAACTTACCATTTCTGAGAGAGAACCACCTACTCATGTGTTGAGGCCAAGATATTCCATTCCTACCATATGAATCTTGATCTCTAGCCTTCCCCAAGTTGCTTTCCACTCAAACCCTCTTTCCACCAGATCCAAATCCTATGAGAGAGAGTTGAGTGTTGGGGAGACTATCATTTGAAGCACAAGAGCAAGGAGTTCATCATCAACGCACCATTTGTTACTTCTTGGAGAGTGGTGTCTCCTAGATTGGCTAGGTGTCACTTGGGAGCCTCCGACAAGATTGTGGAGTTGAACCAAGGAGTTTGTAAGGGCAAGGAGATCGCCTACTTCGTGAAGATCTACCGCTAGTGAGGCAAGTCCTTCGTGGGCGACGGCCATGGTGGGATAGACAAGGTTGCTTCTTCGTGGACCCTTCGTGGGTGGAGCCCTCCGTGGACTCGCGCAGCAGTTACCCTTCGTGGGTTGAAGTCTCCATCAACGTGGATGTACGATAGCACCACCTATCGGAACCACGCCAAAAACATCCGTGTCTCCAATTGCGTTTGAATCCTCCAAACCCCTCCCTTTACTTTCTTGCAAGTTGGATGCTTTAATTTCCGCTGCCTATACACTCTTTGCATGCTTGCTTGAATTGTGTGATGATTGCTTGAGTTGTCCTAAAATAGCTAAAATCTGCCAAACTCTAAAATTGGGAAAAGGTAAGGTTTTTGTCAAGTAGTCTAATCACCCCCCCTCTAGACATACTTCAAGGTCCTACACCAAGACAATACCTTCATTAACCATAAAGTGGCACTTCTCCCAATTCAAGACAAGATTAGTTTCTTCACATCTCTGGAAAACTCGATCAAGGTTGCTTAAGCAATCATCAAAATAAGTTCCATAAACGGAGAAATCATCCATGAAAACCTCAACAATCTTTTCACAAAAGTCAGAGAATATAGCATTCATACATCTTTGAAAGGTAGCAGACACATTGCATGAACCAAAAGGCATACGTCTATAAGCAAAGGTACCGAAAGGGCAAGTAAAAGTGGTCTTTTCCTGATCCTCTTTCGACATAGGTATTTGAGAGAAACCAGAATAACCATCTAGAAAGCAAAACTGTGTGTGTTTGGATAATCTTTCTAGCATTTGATCAATAAGAGGTAGAGGGTAATGATATTTTCTAGTAGCTTTATTTAATTTGCGGAAACCAATTACCATTCTATAACCTGTAACAATTCTCTGTGGCATCAATTCATCCTTATCATTAGGAACAACAGTAATACCTCCCTTCTTAGGGA
The DNA here is from genome assembly GCF_018294505.1 of Triticum aestivum. Taxonomy (NCBI): domain Eukaryota; kingdom Viridiplantae; phylum Streptophyta; class Magnoliopsida; order Poales; family Poaceae; genus Triticum; species Triticum aestivum. The sequence goes on along the minus strand of NC_057798.1, from coordinate 730,538,777 downwards.
CACAATGGACAGGACTTACCCACTGACTATCAGCAACATGATAAATTATACCTGCCTCCAGAAGCTTAGTATTTCATTTCTTACCACTTCTTTCATCTTAGGATTTAACCGCCGTTAATGATCGACAACTGGTGTAGCATCTTTTTCCAGTTTTATTTTGTGCTGGCATAGAGTGGGACTAATGCCCTTAAGATCATCAAGAGTATATCCAATAGCAGCATGGTGCTTCTTTAGAGTTTTCAATAATTTCTCTTCTTCATGCTCTGAAAGGTAAGCACTAATAATAACATGATATATCTTGTTTTCATCAAGATAAGCATATTTAAGAGTATCAGGTAATTGTTTAAGCTCAAACACGAGATTACCCTTGGGTGGAGGAGGATCCCCAAGGATTTCAACTGGCAAGTTGTGTTTCAAAATAGGTCCTTGCTTAAATAATGCTTCATCTATTTCCCTTCTTGCATTCATAAACATATGATTTTCATGGTCTAGCAAATATTGTTCTAAAGGATCATTAAGAGGCACGGCAATAGAAGCTAGACCAATAATTTCATCTTTACTAGGCAATTCTTTATCATGGGGTTGTCTATGAAATTTAGCAAAATTAAAGTCATGAGACATATCCCCTAACCCAACAGTAACAATATCCTTTTCGCAGTCTATCTTAGCATTAACAGTATTCAAGAAGGGTCTACCAAATATAATGGGACAAAAGTCATCTTATGGGGAACCAAGAACAAGAAAATCAGTAGGGTATTTAATTTTCCCACACAAGACTTTGACATCTCTAACAATCCCAATTGGTGAAATAGTGTCTCCATTGGCAAGCTTAATAGTAACATCAATATCTTCTATCTCAGCAGGTGCAATATCATGCATAATTTCTTTGTATAAGGAATGACGTATTGCACTCACACTAGAACCAACATCACATAAGCCATGATAACAATGATCTCCTATTTTAACAGAAACAACAGGCATGCCAACAATAGGTCTATGTTTATTTTTAGTATCGGGTCTAGCAATTCTAGCAGCTTCATCACAGAAGTAAATAATATGCCCATCAATATTATCGACCAAGAGATCTTTAACCAAAGCAATACTAGGTTCAACTTTAATTTGCTCAGGGGGTGTAGGTGTTCTCGCATTACTCTTACGAACCACAGTTGAAGCTTTAGCATGATCCTTTATTCTAACAGGGAAACACTACTAGGGAAAACCCTAGTAGTAGCGCGGGTTTTGAGGCTATCAGCAGCGCGGGCACCCGCGCTACCAATAAGGCGCTACAGCTAACTGTTAGTAGTAGCGTTGTCTGTACCCGCGCTACTATTATTGACTATATCAGCAGCGCATTTTCGGAACGCGCTACTATTAGTTAGCTGTAGCGATTTCCTGAGCCCGCGCTACTGTTATATCTTTCACCATTTCCCCATTCCAACTTCAATAAACTGCAATTTCCAGATACTAGGTACTACTAGATATCAATTTCATAAAGCATTATAGGTACTAGGTAGTACTCCCTCGGTTCCAAATTACTCGTCGTGGTTTTAGTTCAAATTTGAAATAAAACCACGATGAGTAATTTGGAACCGAGGGAGTACTAGATAACAATTTCATATATACTCAACATGCATCCTCAAGTAGTACAAGCTGACATCGACGACGATCATCATATTTAGTTCTAGATGATATCGACGATGATCATCATATGTAGTTCTACATGATATCGACGACGATCATCATATGTAGTTCTAGATGATATAGCCACACACACATATGTAGTTTTAGATTATATCGACGACGATCATCATCCTCAAGCCTGGGCGGTGGGTGTTCCTGATAGTAATTAGGATGGCCTGTCCAACACTAAGATTCTTGCCAACGAGGAATCTCTTCCACCCAACCGAGTTTAAGTGTGTGCAACCGTCTGTGTCCATGCGGTAGGTACAGGTGGTGACGGAGCCCCTTGCAGTAAGGCGTAGTCCAGCTGAGCCTTCTTCATCAGGCTCGATACCACAACTCACAGATAGGTTCTTTGGCAATTTCTGAATAAGAAAAACATATCGATTAATAAATAGCCTCACACATATCTTGCAAATATATTGCTATTAAGTCTAGATTTCTACACTATCAAAAGACACAGTACTACGCATTTGTACTAATTAATCATGAATTCTACTAATAAGTATATATGGATTATCTACACTATTAATAGTTCCTTGGATTCTACACTAATAAGCATGTGATCAGACTCTACACTAAAGTATATCAACAACTAGATTCCACACAACATATCATTGGACTCTACACTAAGCATATCATCGGATAATTTGCATTTGTAAGTATAACATACCATATCATGTCGATCGACCATGGTACTTTTCAGGCGGGTCACGAATGGCACCCCGACAAAGTCAGCACGTGGTGGAATTATGTCCCATAGGTTGCACACTGAGGGAGTCCTGGATTAGGGGGTGTCCGGATGGCCGGACTAAGACCTTTGGCCGGACTCCCGGACTATGAAGATACAAGATTGAAGACTCTGTCCCGTGTCCGGATGGGACTTTCCTTGGCGTGGAAGGCAAGCTTGGCGATACGATATGAAGATCTCCTCCCATTGTAACCAACTCTGTGTAACCCTAGCCCTCTCCGGTGTCTATATAAACCGGAGAGTTTTAGTCCGTAGGACGAACAACAATCATACCATAGGCTAGATTCTAGGGTTTATCCACTCCGATCTCGTGGTAGATCTACTCTTGTACTACCCATATCATCAATATTAATCAAGCAGGAGTAGGGTTTTACCTCCATCGAGAGGGCCCGAACCTGGGTAAAAACATCGTGTCCCTTGTCTCCTGTTACCATCCGCCTAGACACACAGTTCGGGACCCCCTACCCGAGATCCGCCGGTTTTGACACCGACATTGGTGCTTTCATTGAGAGTTCCTCTGTGTCGTCGCCTTTTAGGCCCGATGGCTTCTTCGCTCATCAATCGCGATGCGGTCCGGGATGAGACTTTTCTCCCCGGACAGATCTTTGTATTCGGCGGCTTCGCACTGCGGGCTGACTCGTTCGGCCATCTGGAGCAGATCGAGAGCTACGCCCCTGGCCATCAAGTCAGGTTTGGAAGCTTGAACTACACGGCCGACATCCGCGGGGGCTTGATCTTCGACGGATTCGACCCACAATCGGGCGCGGCGCACTGTCATGATGGGCAAGATTTAGCTCTGTCATCGGACAACGCCCAGAGCGTCGCTCAGGTGTCCGCTCCAACCATTAGCTCGGAGCCCACTACGCTAGTCGGGGATGGACGGTTAGACGCCACCCCGGAAACTGCAATCTCTACGGCGATAGAGCCGGATACCAGCCTAGTCCCTCGCAAGGCCCGTGACTCCGAGGTGCCGGACTCCGATCCGGACTCCATAAATCCCGCACCTCTTCCAGTCAAGCCCGATTGGGCTCCGGTCATGGAGTTCACCGCCACGGATGTCTTTCAGCACTCACCATTCGGCAACATCCTGAATTCATTAAAGTCTCTCTCTTTGTTAGGAGGGCCCTGGCCGGACTACGGCCAACACGGTTGGGACGCGGACGGCGAAGAAATTTGTAGCCCACCCACCACCCACTTTGTAGCCACTGTCGACGATTTAACCGACATGCTCAACTTCGACTCCGAAGACATCGACGGCATGGACGCCGATGAAGGAGACGATTAAGAACCAGTGCCTATAGGGAACTGGAAAGCCACCTCGTCATACGACATATACATGGTGGACACCCCTAAAGCGGGGGATGGCGAGGAGAAAACGGAGGATGACCCCTCCAAGAAGCAACCCAAGCGCCGACGTCAAGGGCGCCGCTCTAAGTCCCGCCAAAGCAAAAACGGCGATTCCGGCACCGGAGATAACAATACGCTGGACAGTGCCAAAGACAACCCCCTCCAGCAGGATTCAGTGCAGGAGAACGAAGGAGCCATCCCTCGTGAGAGAGCGGCCGACAAAGAGGATGAGGACGACAATTACATGCCTCCCTCCGAAGACGAGGCAAGCCTCGACGACGATGAATTCGTCATGCCAGAGGATCCCGTCGAGCAAGAGCGTTTCAAACGCAGACTCGTAGCCACGGCAAGCAGCCTCAAGAAGAAACAGCAGCAACTTAGAGGTGACCAAGACTTGCTAGCCGACAGATGGACCGAAGTCCTGGCGGCCGAAGAGTATAAACTAGAACGCCCATCCAAGAGCTACCCGAAGCGCAGGCTGCTTCCCCAACTTGAGGAGGAAGCAACTAAACCTACATCACCAGCGTACGATGCGCCCGATCGGCCACCCCGTGGCCGCGACAGAGAGGCCTTCAGGCCCTCGACCCAAGCCGCACCCTGACACCGCTCAAAACATACCAGAGTACGGGGAGACGCAACAGACTTGCGAGACATCTTGGAGAATAAGGTAAGGCAAACAAGATCGATCTATGGATCGCATGGGCGCCCTGCTTCACGTGACGCTAGCCGTCACGCCGGACATAATAAGTATGGCCCGGCCAAATACAACAGACCAAGCTTGTCCGAGCCGCATCGCGATATAGCCCAGTATAGGGGCACCGCACACCCACTATGCTTCACAGATGAAGTAATGGATCATCAAATCCCCGAGGGCTTCAAGCCCGTAAAAATCGAATCATACGATGGCACAACAGATCCTGCGGTATGGATCAAGGATTATCTCCTTCACATCCACATGGCCCGTGGCAATGATCTACACGCCATCAAATACCTCCCGCTCAAGCTTAAAGGACCAGCACGGCATTGGCTCAATAGCCTACCAGCAGAGTCAATCAGTTGTTGGGAGGACCTGGAATCCGCATTCCTTGACAACTTCCAGGGCACGTATGTGCGACCACCAGACGCTGATGACCTAAGCCACATAATCCAATAGCCAGAGGAATCGGCCAGACAATTCTGGACACGGTTCCTGACCAAGAAAAAACAAATAGTCAATTGTCCGGACGCCGAGGCCCTCGCAGCCTTCAGGCACAACATCCAAGACGAATGGCTTGCCCGGCACCTAGGACAGGAAAAGCCAAAGTCTATGGCAGCCCTCACGACACTCATGACCCGCTTCTGCGTGGGAGAAGACAGCTGGCTAGCTCGTAGCAATAACATAAGCAAGAGCCCCGGCAATTCGGATACCAAGGATAACAACGGTAGGTCACACCGCAACAAGCATAAGCGCCACATTAACGATGACAATACTGAAGATACGGCAGTTAATGCCGGATTCAGAGGCTCTAAACCGGGTCAGCGGAAGAAGCCATTCAAACGAAACCCTCAGGGCCCATCCAGCTTAGACCGGATACTTGATTGCTCGTGCCAGATACACGGCACCCCCGAACAGCCAGCCAATCACACCAACAGGGATTGTTGGGTGTTCAAGCAGGCAGGCAAGATAAGCGCCGAGACCAGAGACAAGGGGCTACATAGCGATGACGAGGAGGGGCCCCAGCCGCCGAACAATAAAGGACAGAAGGGATTTCCCCCGCAAGTTCGGACGGTGAATATGATATACGCAACCCACATCCCCAAAAGGGAGCGGAAGCATGCTCTCAAGGACGTCTATGCGCTGGAGCCAGTCGCCCCAAAATTCAACCCATGGTCCTCCTGCCCGATCACTTTCGATCGACGGGACCATCCCACTAGCATCCGTCACGGCAGATTCGCCGCACTGGTCCTAGACCCAATTATCGACGGATTTCACCTTACCAGAGTTCTAATGGACGGCGGCAGTAGCCTAAACCTGCTTTACCAGGACATAGTGCGAAAAATGGGTATCGCTCCTTCAAGGATTAAACCCACAAAGACAACCTTCAAAGGTGTCATACCAGGGGTAGAAGCCAGCTGTACAGGCTCGGTCACACTCGAGGTGGTCTTCGGATCACCGGTTAACTTCCGGAGCGAGGAGTTAATCTTCGACATAGTCCCATTCCGCAGCGGCTATCACGCCCTGCTCGGACGAACCGCATTTGCAAAATTCAATGCGGTGCCGCACTACACATATCTCAAGCTCAAGATGCCAGGACCACGCGGAGTCATCACGGTAAATGGAAACACCGAACGCTCTCTCCGAACGGAGGAGCACACGGCGGCCCTGGCGGCGGAAGTATAGAGTAGCCTCTCCAGGCAGTTCTCCAATCCAGGCGCCAAACGTCCGGACAACATCAAGCGAGCCCGAAGTAACTTACAACAAATCCGGCTGGCACGTTCCGAGCAAGCATAGCAGTGCGGCCCCAACCCCAGCCCCTGCCAAACGGCAATACTGGTACCACACGTACATAATTACGCCTTAAAGATACCATGGGCATAAGGGGAGGGGCACAACAACGGCACGCCCAAAATGCGGCTCAACCGCACTAGGGGGCTCCCTATTTCGCCATTTTCCTTTTTCACACACTTTCAGGAGCCAACTATTCGGAAGGCCTGTCCGGCAATACTCTCGCCGAACCAACGATGCAATAGCCAGGGAGGAAGCAAGCCACGTCAAAAGTCCAGGTGGTCTCTATAACGAGTTTAATACCTATTTCTCCTACAATGCTGCAGCTTGCCTCTGAAGGGGAATATGTCAAATACTCCCATCTCTTGCTTACCGCACTTTTTGTATCGTTTTGCTTTCGCAGCAGCCCTTTTTTTAATAAACAATACATAGCTCTTATCTATTATTGTACTTATCTATTTTTATATGCAAATATGTTCAGCCATGACACTATGCAACCGTACACTTTGGTACGGATAATACACCAGGGGCTTACAACACCCCATAACATGGTGTGAGAAGACCGAACACTCTAACAAGTGCGGCACCCCGAACTTATAGCACTATATGCATCGGCTTCGAATCATGTCTTTGGTCAATAGTTGGGTTTGCCCGGCTCCCATGTTTTGGTACCTTACATTCCGCATTGTTGGCTAAGGTAGAGCTGGGAGAACTACTGCGATTGTGCCCCAGTTGAGCTGGGTTAACACCTCAGTAGAGAAAGCTAAAACTGACTGTCATGATAGTGCGAGAGACCGGTCGCTGTTCGCGAGGTTTTTTCGAGTCCTTAAAGACTTATGCCGCTTCAAGCGAAGAACCGGACTTATCCGGCCTAGGCGTGGATAGCGCCCCGAACTCGGTCTTCCGAATACTAGGGGCTTCGCCGAAATTTAAAATTATAGAATTCTATGGCTAAGTGAGAGTGATAAAGCATTATAAGTCCGACGGCCTGGTTCGTTGTGCTGAACGCCTCCCTAGATGGACCCAAGAATGGGAACAAGAGCGCTCAGGTTTATCCCGAACACCCCAACACTCGTGGCATGGGGGTCGAAGCCGACGACTTGCATCTCTGAGATTTGATAAACGGACGCACAGAAGGTAATATTTTAAATTAACAAGCGTTGCTTAACGCATATGAACAAAGATTCAGCGTACAGGATAACGAATGCGAGTTTACTCAAAAATTACATCTTTGGAGCACTCATCCGCTATGCGGCGGGCACCCTTCAGAACGCCATTATAATACATCTCGGGCATACGATACTCCTTGACCGGCGGTGGCGCGTCCGTTAATAGCCTCTCCGCGTCTAGCTTGCCCCAGTGCACCTTAACACGGGCAAGGGCCCGACGGGCACCTTCAATGCAAACGGAGCGCTTGACGACCTCAATCCACGGACACGCGTCCATCATCCGCCGCACCAAACTGAAGTAGCTCCCAGGCATGACTTCTCCACGCCACAGCCGAGCTATAAGGCCCTTCATGGCCTGTTCGGCCACCTTGTGGAGCTCAACCAGCTGCTTCAGCTGGTTGCTCAGGGGCACCGGATGTTCGGCCTCAGCATACTGGGACCAGAACACCTTTTCCGTCGAGCTCCCCTCTTCGGCTCGGTAGTATGCGGCGGCATCAGACACACTACGGGGCAGATCGGCGAACGCTCATGGAGAGCTCCGGATTCGGGTAAGTAGCAGATAATTAACTTTTATATTTTTGCTTTGCATAAAGAATGCCTTACCCGCCGCTATCTTCTTCATCGCCTCGATCTCCTGAAGGGCCTTCTGGGCTTTGGCCTTAGCGGTCGTGGCACTCCCAAGAGCCAAGGCAAGCTCGGACTCTCGAGTTTTGGAGTCACGCTCCAAACTCTTGTGATTTTCCACGAGACCCTGGAGCTCTTGCCGCACCTCCGCCACCCGCGCCTCCTGCTTTTCTCGCTCGGCGTGCTCCAAGGCCACACTCTTTTCGGCCTTGGAGACCGCCTCTTTCAGGGTCGCCACCTCGGTCGTGGCTCCTGCAACATTAACGTTGGTCCTATTATTATTATTATGCAACCAAGTATTTCTATATACATGTACAAGAGGTACTATGTACCCTCTTTATCCTCGAGCTGCTTCTTGGCACGGCCGAGCTCACTCTCGGACCGCTCGAGGCTTTCCTTCAAGGCATTGACCTCCGCACTCAGTGCGGCAGAGGTCAGCAGCGCAGCCTGCATTCCCATATTGACATATTTCTATTAGACTCCTGCGCATATCTTTTAAGATACTCAGTTCGGCTTTTCTTTCCGAACACCGAACTAAGCATCAGGGGCTACTATCTATGCGGTAACATTTTTATATATGTTTTTTAACACATACCTCAAAGCCCGTTAACAGGCTTATGCAGGCTTCCGTCAGCCCGCTCTTGGCAGACTGAACCTTCTGAATCACCACACTCATAACAGTGCGGTGTTCTTCGTCTATAGAGGAGCCGTTGAGCGCCTCCAGCAAATTGTCCGGCGTCTCCGTGTGGACGGAGGTCACCGGCGTCGCGGACTTGCCCTTCTTGTGAAGGCGCCGCCTGTCGGGCTCTGGAACCACTGATGGTTCCGGAGCAGTGTCCGGCCCAGGGCCGGACTTAGATCCCTCCGAGGCTTTACCCCCTTTGGGCCGGGAGTCCGGAAGGTCGCCTTGTGGCGCTTCTAGGACTACCTCCTCCTGGTTTTGTCCCCTACGGGACTCCGCCTCAGCATCGTCTGTAGGGAGAGGGGAGGAGGCCGTCAGAAGTGAAGCGCTATTCACATCCGACGAATTCAGAGATCCGCTCAATGAATCGCCGAGCTGAGCTCTGGGCGGACTGCATGATTAGCTTCGGTGTTAGAAGCTATCAAATAATAAAGGAGTGCAATAATTCATTCGGGTAGCCGGACACTTACGACTTTGCCAAGGGCTTGACCCTGGATGGCCAGTCCTCCTCGCCGTCTTCGGCGTCGGGGGCGTAGTCCGGTAGAAGGGGCTTCCCCTTCTTGGACCCTCCGGCTTCCCCAGTTGGGGCGGCCTTTCTCTTCTTTCCTCCCCCCGCTGGAAGGGGAGAGCCATCTTCTTCTTCCTCCTCCTCATCTTCAGAGGCGGAGGGCGTGTTGGAGCCGTCGGGCAAATCCGACGACACCGGGCGCCGGGAACTCCTTCGGGTCCCCGTGGCCTTCTCCTTGGCCTTCTTCTCCGGCACCACATGGGGTGCCGGAACCAGTAGCTTCGCTAAGTATGCATCTACTGGGCCTTCGAGCAAAGGGGCCGGACAGTTAAACTGTCCAGATGTCCTCTTCCAACCCTGTCAAAGAAACGGGAGTTTAGATCCCACATAAGGTCACACTATGAAATGCGGATATCCCGTAAGGGACTAAAGGTAAGCTTACCTCGGAAGCTTGGCGTTTGGCACAAAACCCGCGATCCTCGGTGACGGGAGGGGAGACCTCGAAGCTTTTGAAAAGCACCTTCCAGACATCCTTGTGCTTAGTTTCGAAGAGCCGGGATAGAGTCTGGTGCCGGGTCGGGTCGTACTCCCACAAATTGAAGTCCCATCGTTGACACGGGAGGATCCGGCGGAAGAGCATGACCTGGACCACGTTGACAAGCTTGACCTTCTTGGCCACCAGGTCTCGGACGCAGGTTTGGAGTCCGGTCACCTCTTCCGGATTGCCCCACGACAGGCCCGTCTCCTTCCAAGATGTGAGCCGGGTGGGGATACCAGATCGAAATTCAGGGGCCGCTACCCATTTAGGGTCACGCGGCTCAGTAATATAAAACCACCCAGATTGCCACCCTTTGATGGTTTCCACGAAGGCACCCTCGAGCCAGGTGACGTTGGCTATCCTGCCCACCATGGCGCCTCCGCATTCCACCTGTCGGCCTTGCACGACCTTCGGCTTGACGCTGAAGATCTTCAGCCATAGGCCAAAGTGGGGCTGGATGCGGAAGAAGGCCTCGCACACGATGATAAACGCTGAGATATTGAGGACGAAGTTTGGGGCCAGGTCGTGGAAGTCCAGGCCGTAGTAGAACATGAGCCCCCGGACGAACGGGTGAAGAGGGAAACCCAGTCCGCGGAGGAAATGGGGAAGAAAAACAACCCTCTCATGGGACCTGGGGGTGGGGATGAGTTGCCCCGCATCTGGGAGCCGGTGTGCGATGTCGTTAGACAAGTATCCGGCCTTCCTCAGGTTTTTGATTTGTCCCTCCGTGACGGAGGAGGCCATCCATCTACCTCCCGCTCCTGACATGGTTGGAGAAGGTTGAGGTGGGAAGTGCGGGCTTGGGCGCTGGAGCTCGAGCGCGCAGGGACGGATAAGCAGAGGAGGAAGAGGGCGTGAATGGAAAGGGCGGATTCTTATCCCCTTATATGGGCGGCGAAAACTACGAGCTCCCCACCGGCCTAATAAAACTCGCTTATCCCCCAAGCACTGCAGTTAATGGCGCGGTTGGGTTACCCACACCCGTATTGATGAGAATCCCGGAATAAGGGGACACGATCTCTGCTTTGACAAGACGTGCCAGGGAAACCGCCTCGCTAAACGCGCTGAGGTAGAACAATAAAATGAATAAAGAGCCTGGCTATGGCATGATGTCACGCCGCGGAATACGTCAGCAGATCCGATTGATGCAAATATTATTCTCTCTACGAAGGAATGTGGAACTTGTTTTGCAGAGCCGGACACTACCCTGGTGTTCAACATCTTCTATGAAATATTCGAAGGAGGAACCCGCCTTGCAATGTCGAAGACAACCTGCGCGCCGGACTCGTCGTCATTGAAGCCTGGTTCAGGGGCTACTGAGGGAGTCCTGGATTAGGGGGTGTCCGGATGGCCGGACTAAGACCTTTGACCGGACTCCCGGACTATGAAGATAATAGATTGAAGACTCTGTCCCGTGTCCGGATGGGACTTTCCTTGGCATGGAAGGCAAGCTTGGTGATACGATATGAAGATCTCCTCCCATTGTAACCGACTCTGTGTAACCCTAGCCCTCTCTGGTGTCTATATAAACCGGAGAGTTTTAGTCCATAGGACGAACAACAATCATACCATAGGCTAGATTCTAGGGTTTAGCCACTCCGATCTCGTGGTAGATCTACTCTTGTACTACCCATATCATCAATATTAATCAAGCAGGAGTAGGGTTTTACCTCCATCGAGAGGGCCCGAACCTGGGTAAAAACATCGTGTCCCTTGTCTCCTATTACCATCTGCCTAGACGCACAGTTCGGGACCCCCTACCCGAGATCCGCCGGTTTTGACACCGACACACACCTCCTCCTCGCTCAGCCTCATTCTTTGAGCTACGATGGCTTCATGAAGTGGGTTCTCATCATCTTCATCGAGTGGGTCCTCATTATCTTCATCATCTTCTTCATCTGCATCATCTTCGTCATCTTCATCATCTTCGTCATCTTCATCATCTTCCACCAGGTTGAGATAAATGACAGCCAGCTTGGGTCTTTCTGCTCTGAAGGAGAAGCTGATCAACTCACCACCAGTACGACGCATGCGAGCAAGGAAACGGGCCCATCCATCTCCTCCAATCTGCGACATATTGCATCCTTTCTCGACCTCCATAGTGTACGCCCCCCCCCCAGGAGCCTCAAATGTCACAGTGTCTCCTGTCAGCTTGTTGAATGTCAACCTCACATTACATGGGACGGTCTGTGTAAGAAAAGAAAAATGACACAATGCAGTAATGCCAACACTAAAAATAAAATAGTTGTTACATTTTATCTAATTTCTTACCGCCGCGTGACGAAAACTCGGCTGGAAGTAGATGCCAAACAGCTTGCCAGTTGCAAGGCTGCTGGCGCACCATGACTTGCACAGTCGACATAGTGGTGGTGGTGGTGGCGCCATTTTCCTAAAGCAATATGAGCAAAGGATTAATGATTCACTTCACAGGAAAGAAAAACAGTAGCATGTGATATTTTTGGTTCTTCCGCGAGAACTAATTTTATGGACAATTATAATCCTACGATCTAATAGCATATTAGATGGCAAGGTACCACGTACCAAAGCATTTCGGTGGCACCTATTGCCGAAAAAATAACAATAAAATGGTGCATACTAAATCAACTAGCATACTAAATCCACTAGCATACTAAATCAACTAAATCAAAATGTTCTAAATAAACTAAATCAACTAGCCTACTAAATCAACTAAATCAATTAGCATACTAAATCCACTAGCATACTAAATCAACTAAATCAAAATGTTCTAAATCAACTAAATCAACTAGCCTACTAAATCAACTAAATCAACTAGCCTACTAAATCAACTAAATCAAAATGTTCTAAATCAACTAAATCAACTAGCCTACTAAATCAACTGAATCATATCAACTAAATCAGAATGTTGCATATGAACTAGCCTACTAAATCAAAATGTAGCAGGGAGGAGGGAGAAGAAGGGGCGACTCGAGGAGGGAGAAGAGAGTAGGATGGAGGAGGAAGGCGGAGCGAGGAGGGGCTGGCCGGCGGCGAGTGGAGGGAGAATGGAGGAGGAAGGTGGAGCAAGGAGGGGTCGGCTAGCAGCGAGTGGAGGGAGGACGGAGGAGGAGGCCGGTACTGAGTCCAGCGAGGAGGATGAGGTGACGGTGGCACAGATCGGAGGAGGGGCGACGGGGAAGGACTGGCGGTGCGGGGGTTGAGGGGGAGATCGAGTGTGTGTGTGAGTGTGATCTGGATAGGATAGGTGAGTGGGGGAGATGGAATGGCTTAGCAGTAGCGCGCTATAGCAAAATGGGCTACTGCTAAACGACCTATCAGTAGCGTCTTTCGCCGAGAACGCGCTACTGCTATGTTAGACATAGACATAAAAAATACATTGATCATCAATTGTCTTTTTGTGTACAATCTGATTTGTCAATAGGAATCCTCGACGGTTGGTTTAAGAACAGGTGAGGATTCCTATTGCGGCCACAGATCCTACACATAGAGTTCAATGAAGACCAAGTGCTTGCAAAAGTTGTAGAAGTAACATATTTAAGGTGGTACAAACTCCCTTCACGGAGCGAGGTGGGACTAAATTTTTGTAGTAACCTTAGTAGTAGCGATTATTGCGTAAATGCGCTACTGCTATGATCCGTAGCAGTAGCGCTCTTTATGTTAACGCGTTGCTGCTATAATTGGCCTCGCGGCGGCGGCGTGGGAATTTTAGCAGTAGCGCATCTTAGAGTGTGCGCGCTACTGATAAACTTGTTTCATCAGCGTGTTTTGAGAGTGCGCGCTATTGCTACATAGCAGCAGTGCCTGATTTTAAAGCGCACTGCTAGTAAGATTCTATGTATAGGCTTTTCCCTAGTAGTGAAAGGTGGTTTCTCAATATAAGCAGTAGGAACAATAGGATCAACATTATAAGTAATAGTCTTTTCTTCAACTTTAATAGGTTCTACTACTTTCACTTAAATGGGAGGATGATATTTAAACCACTTCTCCTTAGGGACATCAACATGAGTAGCAAATGATTCACAGAAGGAAGCTACTATCTCAGAGTCAAGTCCATATTTAGGGCTAAATTCACGAAAAGCATCGGTATCCATAAAAGATTTAACACAATCAAACTCAGGTGTTATACTTGACTCCTACCTTCGTCGAGTTCCCAATCTTCAGAGTTGCGTTTAATTCTTTCCAATAAATCCCATCTGAATTCAATAGTCTTCCTCATAAAAGAACCAGTACAAGAAGTATCGAGCATGGAGCGATCATTAAGAGAAAGCCGAGCATAATTTTTTTGAATAATAATTTCTCTTGAGAGCTCATGATTGGGGCATGAATATAACATTGACTTAAGACTCCCCCAAGCTTGAGTGATACTTTCTCCTTCACGAGGCAAAAAATTATATATATAATTACAATCACGATGAACTAGATGCATAGGATAAAACTTCTGATGTAATTCCAATTTCAATCGATTGTAGTTCCATGATCCAATATCATCACATAGCCTAAACCATGTCAATGCCTTTCCCTTCAAAGATAAAGGGAAGACCTTCTTCTTGATGACATCCTCGGGAATACCTACAAGCTTAAATAATCCACAAACTTCATCCACATAGATTAGGTGCATATCAGGATGTAATGTTCCATCTCCTGTATAGGGATTAGCTAGCAGTTTCTCTATCATACCCGAAGGACTTTCAAAATAAATATTTTCAGTAGGTTGAGGACAAACTCTTTTATCTTCTGGTAGGGGTGAAGATACCCTGAACAAGCCCCTCAAAGGATTATTTTCCATAGTAACAAGTGACAGTAAATTTCAGCACACTATATAAATGTTTCCTTACCAAATTCCACCTACCAAAGGCGCTTCACTCCCCGGCAACGGCACTAGAAAAGAGTCTTGATGACCCACAAGTATAGGGGATCTATCGTAGTCCTTTCAATAAGTAAGAGTGTCGAACCCAACAAGGCGCAGAAGGAAATGACAAGCGGTTTTCAGTAAGGTATTCTCTGCAAGCACTGAAATTATCGGTAACAGATAGTTTTATGATAAGGTAATTCGTAACATGTAACAAGTAACAAAGGTAACTAAGGTGCAGAAAGGTGGCCCAATCCTTTTTTTAGCAAAGGACAAGCCTGGACAAACTCTTATATAAAGCAAAGCGCTCCCGAGGACACATGGGAATTACTGTCAAGCTAGTTTTCATCATGCTCATATGATTCACATTCGTTACTTTGATAATTTGATATGTGGGTGGACCGGTGCTTGGATAATGCCCTTGCTTAGACAAGCATCCCACTTATGATTAACCCCTCTCGCAAGCATCCACAACTACGAAAGAAGAATTAAGGTAAACCTAACCATAACATGAAACATATGGATCCAAATCAGCCCCTTGCGAAGCAACGCATAAACTAGGCTTTAAGCTTCTATCACTCTAGCAACCCATCATCTACTTATTACTTCCCAATGCCTTCCCCTAGGCCCAAATCATGGTGAAGTGTCATGTAGTCGGCGTTCACATAACACCACTAGAGGAGAGACAACATACATCTCATGAAAATATCAAACGAATACCAAATTCACATGATTACTTATAACAAGACTTCTCCCATGTCCTCAGGAACAAACTAACTACTCACAAATCATAGTCATGTTCATAATCAGAGGGGTATTAATATGCATTAAGGATCTGATCATATGATCTTCCACCGAATAAACCAACTAGCATCAACTACAAGGATTAATCAACACTACTAGCAACCCACATGTACCAATCTGAGGTTTTGAGACAAAGATCGGATACAAGAGATGAACTAGGGCTTGAAAGGAGATGGTGCTGGTGAATATGTTGATGGAGATTGACCCCCTCTAGATGAAAGGATCGATGGTGATGACGATGGTGATGATTTCCCCCTCCCGGAGGGATGTTTCCCCGGTAGAACAGCTCTGCTAGAGCCCTAGATTGGTCCTTCGCAGGTTTCGCCTCAAGACGGCGGCGCTTCATCACGAAAGCATCCTTATGATTTTTTCCAGGGCAAAAGACACCATATAGCAGAAGATGGGCATCGAGGGCCTGCCAGGTGGCTCACGAGGTAGGGGGTGCGCCCAGGGGGTAGGGCGTGCTCTCCACCCTCGTGGCTGGTGGGTGGCCCCCCTTTGGGCCTTTCTTCGTCCAATATTCTTATTATATTCCAAAACTGACTTTCGTGGAGTTTCAGGACTTTTTGGAGTTGTGCAGAATAGGTCTCTAATATTTGCTCCTTTTCCAGCCCAGAATTCCAGCTGCCGACATTCTCCCTCTTCATGTAAACCTTATAAAATAAGAGAGAAAAGGCATAAGTATTATGACATAATGTGTAGTGACAACCCATAATGCAATAAATATTGATATAAAAGCATGATGCAAAATGGGTGTATCGGCCAACTAGATTGATTTATCTTCAGTGGGAGAGGTGCTTTGTAAGGTGTCCTCACCCAATGACAGAAAGGGTAGCAAGGCACGTATTGTATTGTTGCTATTAAGGTTAAAACGACGGGGTATAATCAGATTGCTTGAGTTTAATTTGTCTACATCATGTCATCTTGCTTAAGCACATGTTACTCTGTTTGTCATGAACGTAATACCATGCATCCTGGATAGCGGTCGATTGGTGGAGTAATAGTAGTACATACAGGGATGAGTTGGTCTACTTTTCACGGACGAGATGCATATATACGCCTGGATATGCATATATATATATATATGATCATTGCCATGAATACACCATAAATATGCACTTTTCTACGAATTGTCCAATAGTAATTTGTTTACCCACCGTACGTTATCGTTTTGAGAGAGAAGCCTCTAGAGAAAACTATGGCTCCTGGGTCTACTTTAACCATATTATGAAAACAAAAATACATTGCTGTAATTATTTTACTTTTATTTTGTTTTGCAATTTATCCATCTACCTATAGAAGATTTGATCCTTGCAAGTAACAAGTTCAGGGGGATTGACAACCCTCTTGCCCATGTTGGCTGCAAGTATTTACTTTTGTATGTGCAGGTGATGTTCACTAGGATTTGGTTGGTACTCCTTCTTGTTCGGTAAACCTTAGTTCTCAACTGAGGGAAATACTTGTCGCTACTATATTGCTTCACCCTTCCTCTTCGGGGAAAATCCCAACACATCTCACAAGTACCAACTTGGCACATGTTCACACATGTAATTGATTCAAATCCAATCTTGCCTCTATGATATTTATGTTCAACTTAATTATTTATATCCTCGCCATGGTACCGTTCAATGTTGGTTATTCAAAATTCATGATTATGATCATTGTCGCTCTCTAGTTGGCCGCTTCCCAGTTTATTGCTAGCCTTCGCCTATACTAAGCAGAAATACTACATGTGCATCGAAATCCTTAAAACAAAGTTATGCCATAAAGAGTCCACTATATCTTGCAATGTACGATATTACCCTGCCATTCCAAATAAATTTGCATGTGCCACCTCTAAACCTTCAAATGAGCATCTGTTTTGTGTGCTCGTGAAGCTCATACTAGTATGTGGTGGCAGAGCTAGAAGAAATTTGTTGAGGGGCAAAGGCTAATTCCCGCCCCCCCCCCCCCCCGATCTAAGACCTCTCATAAATAAATTCTTCATTAATTGGTTCAAACAGGGGGGAGGCATCGGCCCTCTCAGCTAAGTAGCTCAACCTCTACTAGTATGTTGGTATGTTGACACCCTTACCTCAAGACACCTTCTATGATGACCTTCTTTTCCTCAACAAAATAACCCAGGCGAGGAGTGCCTGGATGACCACTAGTACAACGGCAACCACACCCAAAATTATCTTCTTATTTTTCTTCTCCTTCTTCTACTTGTCATCTACATACATCCAGACATTATTATTCAGAATGAAAACTTTAGTTTATAAGAAGTAGTTGTATTCCATATTTCATTGTGCTATCAGCTTACCTTTTCATGAATTTGAGGAGAATGCGGCAAAATATTGCATTGGCTCGATGTTGGAAAACTTGTAAAGATGAAACTAGTAGCTGCACCATGACAAAGCAGACCTCTGACATGATCATCCGGTCAAACTGCTGGAGACCACAAATCATTGAGACATTCTCCACACTCTGCATGCATCAATTCTGGCACACACTAGGCCAAGCCATAGGTGGTGTACTTGGTGCCATCTACTTGATCTCCTCGACTGTAGTGGCGAACCTCTCAAACACGTTTGCTGCCATGCCAGCTACACCGGCAATGACTGCAATGATTGTGGTGTCAAATGCCTTGCTTTGCATAGTGGTAGTATCAACCTATTCTGTTGATATGTTGCCCACTCGCGATATCCACTTGATCATGTCGCCAAAAATTTGAAGCGTGCAAAGATCGGAAATGAGGGTCACTTCCTTTCTCAGCACACAAGCAAGTTATACCTTTATTTGGCTCCCCTCGTGTCGAATCAATAAATTTGGGTTGAAATAGTACCCTCGAAGACTGTTGCGCCCCCCCCATACTTGTGGGTCATTAATATCCAAAGCAGGAGTAGTGTGAGTCGATCTTGGAGAGCACCAAGGGACTTTTCATCGCTAGCTAGTGATAGGAGTCTCATTTCTTGGTTCATCACCTGCACATTTGAAATAAATCCATGTTATGGTACCCAGGAGATCAGAATAATAAGATGACGAGTAGAATATTATTGAAGTAGATGATTACAACTGGAGTTAGGCGAAATCTATCGAGGGAGAGTTGAAGACAAAATATGAGTTGTAAAATTAAACTTATTGATACGTGCTTGTAATAAATTAGATTGGTATGTAGTGGCAGAGCTAGATTAAACTTTTTGGGGGGCAAAGGCTAATTTCCCCCATCTAAGACCTCCCATAAATAAATTCTTCATTAGTTGGTTTAAACCGGGGGGGGGGGGGGGCATTGGCCCCCTTAGCTAAGTAGCTTGACCTCTACTAGTATGTTGGTATGTCGACACCCTTACCTAAGGACTCCTTCTCTGATGACCTTCTTTTCCTCAACAAAATAACCCACGCTGGGAGTGCCTAGATGGCCACTAGTACAATGGCAACCAGACCCAAAATTATCTTCTTCTTTTTCTTCTCCTTCTTCTTCTTGTCATGTACATACATCTAGACAATATTATTCAAAATGAAAACTTTATATTATAAGAAGTAGTTGTATTCAATATTTCATTGTGCTATCATCTTACCTTTTCATGCGTCTGAGGAGAATGTGCCAAAATTTTGCATTGGCTCACTGTTGAAAACCTTGTAAAGGTGAAACCGGTAGCTGCACCACGGCAAAGCAGACCTCTGACTTGACCATCCGGTCAAACTACTGGCAGACCACAAATCATCGAGACGGTTTCCACACTCCACATGCATCAACTCTGGTACACACTATGCCAAGCCGTACGTAGTACGTTGATCTCCCCGACTGCAGTGGCGAACCTCTAAAACATGTCTACTGCCTTGCCAGCTACACCGGCAATGACTGCAATGATTCTGATGTCAAATGCCTTGCTTTGCATAGTGGTAGTATCAACCTGTTCCGCTTATATGTTGCCCGCTCACGATATCCACTTGATCATGTCGCCAAAAATTTGAAGTGTGCAAAGATCGGAAATGAGGGTAACTTCCTTTTTCAGCACACAAGCAAGTTGTGCCTTTCTTTGGCTCCCCTCGTGTCAAATCAATAAATTTGGGTTGAAATAGTA